>NC_045556.1:18763558-19058958 GCF_009769535.1 Thamnophis elegans | reverse complement strand
TCTTACTCTGGATGCAGAGGTGGTCTTCAGCAGGTTCTGACCACTTCTGGAGAACCGGTAGCAGAAATTTTGAGTAGTTCAGAGAACTGGTAAATACCACCTCTGGCTGGCCCCACCCCCATCTATTCTCTGCCTCCCGAGTCCCAGGTGATCAGGAGGAAATGGGGATTTTGTAGTATCCTTCCTCTGCCACGCCCACCACGCCAAACCCACAGAACCGGTAGCAAAAAATGTTGAATCCCATCACTGTCAATGGGATAGGGGCACAGTGGCTCAGTGGCTAAGATGCTGAGCTTCTGATTAGAAAAATCGGCAGTTCAGCATTTGATCCCTAGCGCCGCATAACAGAGGTGAGCTCCCCGTACTTGTCCCATTTCTGTCACCTAGCAGTTGAAAGGCGAGGTAAAAAAATGCAAGTAGAAAAATAGGGACCACTTTGGATGGGAAAGAACAGCATTCTGTGACCTTCGGTGTTGAGTCATGCTGGCCACATGACTATGGAGACGTCTTTGGACAGACGCTGGCTCGTCGGCTTTGAAACAGAGATGAGCACCGCCCCCTAGAGCCAGAAATGACTAGCATGCATGTGAGGGGAGGAATCTTTACCTTTACCTTACTCTGAATGGACTACCCTTCAATCTAAATTATCATCATCATCAATCCCGTGGACCAGCAGTGGCCTCATCCGCAGGATGCAGGCAGCGCACAAATCCATGCTCCCTCCAGTCCATGGAAAAACCTTTCTCCTCAGAACCAGTTCCTGTTGCCCAAAAGGTTAGGGGGCCATGGCTCTAAATAGGCTGTCCCTTTCTCTGGGTGGGCTACCCTGTATTCTGGAGTAGGAGATCCTGGGCTCCTTATGGGCTACTTTGCGCTCTAGAGCATTTATAACCCAATTCAACAAATGCTGGGGCCCAGAACCGACTGTTCAGCAAGATAGCTATTTACTTCCTTCAATTACAAGAAAGTTGACTCTTTCCCGCTCTCTATTTACTCTCCTCTTCCTAGAGTCATAAAGGTGAGCAAATTTACTCTGGAGACTTAGCGGGAAACTGTCAGATGGCTGTGAACATTTAAATAACGACAGCTACTAGGTCCTCCACCTGCTTCCCGAATTCCCCGAAAATTTTAATAGGCTAATATGTTACGTTTGCGAGAAGCTGTAATGTTGATTTATCTGTCCACAACACTCATTCTTCCGTGTGAGTGATGACATACTACAAATAAAGCCACTATTAATTTATCCAGAAATGCATCCAGTTAAATGGCCTGATTGCTGCTGGTGTCCCATCCCCGCCAACCCCCCTGCCCCGCCCCCGTTACAGGAACAGCTTGGATTCCTCTTCGAAACCTGGTGTGACTTGGCCAGCGCAGTAGTTCTCTAAATTTGCAAACACACACCTCCTAAAATCATAAGTGACTTTGATGAGGATTCTCATGAATAAGACGAAACATGATAATTGCCGTATTTTTGGACTATAAGACGCACCGGTGTATAAGACACACCAAGATTTCGAAGGGGTAAGTAAGAAAAAAAAGTTTATCTTCTCCCCAGTCCCCAGGAGCATTCTACAGGCTTCAGCAGGACTGGGGTAAGGCAAAAAAGCCCCCATTTGTCTCCTTCCCCCAGCCCTGCTGAAGCCTGCCGAGTGCTTCTGGGGGCTGGAGGAAAGGGACAAACACCTCCGTTTTTGCAGAAAACGGCCCATTTTTTACCCATTTTTGCAAAAGTGGAGAGTGGGGGGCAGAGCTTTGGGAGGTCAAAAAATGACTGTATTTGGTGTATAGGATACTCCAACATTTCCACGCTCTTTTAGGAGAGGGGAAAGGTGAGTCTTATACTCCAGAAAAAAAACTGGAATTGTTATGGTTGACGGGTGTTTCTATTTCAATTCTTTCTCTTACAATCTCGGTTTTTTTTTATCCCTTCTGGTCACTCCAGCAGCCTTCCTCAAACATCTCATTTCTGTGATGAGTAACTTTCACTTTTATTTTTATTGCAAGTGGTCCAAAGAAACTTAGGCCACACACAGAAACAGCAAGTAAAGTGGTTTCTCCACCTGGAGGGAAGGTCTTGGCTTTCCATACCATACAAAGCCTAGACAAAGAGAGGAGAAGGCCAAAGGACCCGAGGGAGAGCCAGAAGAAGATGGAGAGGCAATATGAAAGTCATGACAGCATCAGATGAGAAGGGTTGAGGCCACCAGAGGAGCAAGAACCAGAATTTTGAATCTCCCTACACACCAGAAGCAGCAAAAGAGGAAGGGAGGGGGAGCAGGAGCAGGAAATGGAGGAGGAACAGGAGGAGGAACAGTAGGAGCAGGAGGAGGATGAAGAGAAGGAGGAGGAGCAGGAGGAGGTGCAGGAGATGAAGAAGCAGGAGGAAGAGGAGGAGGAGGAGGAGGAGGAAATGGAGGAGGAGAAGGAGGTGAAGAAGCAGAAGGAGGAGCAGGAACAGGAGCAGGATGAGGAGGAAGAGGAAGAAATGGATGAGGAGCGGGAGGAAAAACAGGAGGAGCAGGAGGAGGAGGTGGAGGAGGAGCAGGTGCAAGAGATGAAGCAGAAAGAGGAAAAGGGAGAAGAGGAGGAAGAGGAGGAGGAAATGGAGGAGGAACATGAGGAGAAACAGGAGGAAGAGGAGCAGGAGGAAGAGGAAGAGAAGGAGCAGAAGCAGAAGGAGGTGCAGAAGCAGGAAGAGGAGCAGGAAGAGTAGCAGAAGCAGAAGGGGGAGCAAGAGGAGCAGGAGGAGCAGGAGGAGGATGAAGAGAAGGAGGAGGAGCAGGAGGAGGTGCAGGAGATGAAGAAGCAGAAGGAGGAAGAGGAGGAGGAGGAGGAAATGGAGGAGGAGAAGGAGGTGAAGAAGCAGAAGGAGGAGCAGGAGCAGGATGAGGAGGAGGAGGAAGAAATGGATGAGGAGCGGGAGGAAAAACAGGAGGAGCAGGAGGAGGAGGTGGAGGAGGAGCAGGTGCAAGAGATGAAGCAGAAAGAGGAAAAGGGAGAAGAGGAGGAGGAAATGGAGGAGGAACATGAGGAGAAACAGGAGGAAGAGGAGCAGGAGGAAGAGGAAGAGAAGGAGCAGGAGCAGAAGGAGGTGCAGAAGCAGGAAGAGGAGCAGGAAGAGTAGCAGAAGCAGAAGGGGGAGCAAGAGGAGCAGGAGGAGCAGGAGGAGGATGAAGAGAAGGAGGAGGAGCAGGAGGAGGAGCAAAAGATGAAGAAGCAGAAGGAGGAAGAGGGGGAGGAGGAGGAAATGGCGGAGGAGGAGGAGCAGAAGGAGGAGCAGGAAGAGGTGCAGGAGGAGGAAGAGGAGGAAATGGACGAGGAGCAGGAGGAGAAACAGGAGGAGCAGGAGGAGGAGGAGGAGGAGCAGGTGCAAGAGATGAAGCAGAAGGAGGAAGAGGGAGAAAAGAAGGAAGAGGAGGAGGAAATGGAGGAGCATGAGGAGAAACAGGAGGAAGAGGAGCAGGAGGAAGAGGAAGAGAAGGAGCAGAAGCAGAAGGGGGAGCAGGAGGAGCAGGAGCAAGGGGAGAAATGTGGTATGGGCACATGATTACATTTAGCCTTCTTGCAAAACCTGCTCACTTTCCCACTACAAACTTACTATAGGCTTAGGTGGGCCAAAGCATTGCAATCCTGCAGTGCTGAATTTCATTTTACTTGCCATAAAGGTCAATTTATTTTTTCAAATAAATTTACTAGCTGTCACCCAGCTAGTTTTGAGCCTAAGGCAGGACTGGAACTCACAGGCTCCTAGTTTCTAGGGCTCTAAGCCCTATCCAACTCCAATCCTGATTTTGTTTGTTTCTTTGTTTGTTTTACTTACTTACTTACAAAATTTATATGGCTGCACAATTCATCCTTAGTGACTCTGGGCATCTTTAAAAAGAAGCAACGTTCTAGATCAACAGTTCACACTCATAATTTGGTGATGTACAGCCAATTTCGGTGGCTGTGTACATTAAGGTGACCAGATGTCCCGCTTTCAGCGGGACAATCACGATTTTTAATGATTTGTCCCGTGTCCCGCAGCGTGTTCAAAAAGTCCCGATTTTCCAAAAGAAAGAAAACAATTTTTAAAAGGACGCCGTTAAAAAAAAAGTTTTTATTTCTCTGAAGTGTCGTTCCCAATGTGGCCTTTAGAGGGCAGTGGTTTCCCTCTCTCCGCTCGGCTCCCTCCCCTCCTGCGCGTGCTGACGCACACTGTTTTTCTGCAGGCAGCGCGGCGAGGAGGAGGCTCGGTCCCGGGCCAAGAGGCTCAGCCGTCGGAAGGTTTTTCTTTTCTCTTTTTGCCGGGCTTCTCTCGGGCACCGCTCTCCCTGCAGCCATTTCTCCCTCTTTCTCCTTTTTGTCCTTTCTCCTCCTTACCCCAAAAAGAGAACGAGAGGGAGAAAGAGGAGATGTGGGAGATAGTGGGATCGCTGATTTCTGAGCTTGGTGGGCAAGGATCCCCCACCCCACCACCTCTTAAGGAAAGAGGAGGTGTGGGGCAGATCGTGGGATCGCTGGTTTCTGAGCTTGGTGCAGCAAGGATCCCACTATCTTACTATTTTATTTTTCTTTATGTACACTGAGAGCATATTCACCAAAGGCAAATTCCTTGTGTGTCCAATCACACTTGGCTAATAAACTATTCTATTCTATTTTACTCTACTCTACTCATTTCTATTTCAATTCTAACAAGGAGTTTAGCTTCTCTCTCTTGAAAATGTAAGCCAGCATAAGGCATTATAATGCAAGCTAACCTTAACTTTCAAACAGTTCATTTAGTGACCAAAGTTACAATGGCATTGAAAAAAGTGTCTGGTGACCATTTTCACACTTAGCGACCATTTTCACACTTAGCGACCGTTGCAGCATCCTCATGGTCACGTGATCAAAATTTTGATGTTTGGCAACAGATTCGTATTTATGATGGCTTCAGTGTCCTGGGGTCATGTTTGACAAAATATAAAAATTTTAATCCAGCCCCCCCCCCCCCCCCCGAATCTGAAAATCTGGTCACCTTAGTGTACATGTATGTATTGATGCATGTCTAAATCAACTTTCTGAGTTTTCAGCCATTAACATGAATAAACCAAGAGAAAATTCACCTCTGAAGTCACACAAAACGTTAGATTAAGATAAAATGGAGGTGGATCATTTGTGGCTGAACGTGTTATGAGAACTCCGCCTTGCTCTTAACATCTGGTGTAAGCCACACTGACATATTGAGCAATCACAGAGTTTGCTTTTAGCTTTCTGTTCTCTCAGCCCAGCTGAGGTTTTCTTCTGAATTTCACTACAGACCCAAAGCGAGTAGGTTGGAAAGAAAGTTTTGAGCGAAAATGACAAATCTTTTTGCATTTCCCCCCAACAAAAAAAAAGTGATGGTGCAGAAATAGTAATAGCCCCCCTCCCGCCCTTTGTCAATGGGCCATTAAGGCCTGAGCCAGTCTACCTCCTTCAGGCAGAGCCATAATAGAACCCATCTAGCAACAGAAAATCACCACATGGTGCAAAAATACTAATAGCCCCCCACCTTTGTCAATGGGCCATTAAGGCCTGAGCCAGTCTAATCTACATAACAAAGATCTACCTCCGTCAGGCAGAGCCATAATAGAACCCATCTTGCAACAGAAACTCACCACTTGGCACCTGGGAAGATTACATCAGACAGCAAGGCTCAACCAAGCCTGGGACACAGGGAGCCTACTAAGTTAGCTAAGACCCACTGGCCCCTGGGAATCTGACCTCCAATCAGAATACATTTCTTACACAAGAACAGGAAGCTCTAAGGTGGAGCCCGAGAGAGGGCATAAAACCCAGGGACTCTCAGCATCTCTGCCTTTTTTTTTGTTCAAAATTTTCAAGGCATGTGACCCCTTTTTCCCCCAGGATCTCAAGCCATGTGGTCCCGTCCACCATTAAAACCATCTTTCCAAACAGCCTCCATGTTTCCAGTGGCTTTTTCCCCCACTTGGAACTGAACTCAGAAGGACACTTCTTCCAACACTTCCCACACCTCAATTAATATCGAAGTAGGAAGAGGCGAAGAGGGGCGTCACATCCATAGGGTGAAAGAAAAATGACGGATGGAAAAAAGAGGACTCCAGCCTCTTCCACCACCTCGTAGTCATAAGGCTAACTGAAAATGCAATAAATAAATTCTGAAGAATATTGACAACAAGGAAGTAAAATAATAATAATAACCCTCGCCTTTTTGCAGGAGAAAGCTTTAGGAAAAGGAGAAGTCAGATTTGGCTCAGTATCCAAACAATGTGCTCCCGAATATAGAGGCCGATTTAAGAAGCTTGAAATAGGGGAAATAGTAAAAGCAGTCTTTATTTTGCGGAAGAGATCAACAGATTGCAGTTGGCAAAATACTGAAAAATTCTTTTTTTCTAATACATTCCAATGCCATAAAATATCCAGCAGAGGGAGCCACTAAAACACAAATTAAATGTTTTTCCTAACTGACTAGGACAGAACGAGGTTTTTAAAGATCTGTTTATCAATAAGAGATCAGATATGGGATGAAAAGATGGCTGCTTTCGGAGAGAAGGTGATAAGTCATTAAAATTGTTTTCACTTTTGATGAAAGGGGAAGTTATTTCTACATTTCCTTTTCTTTGCTACGTTCTTATTTTTTCTCTATTTTTCTAATTTCCTTTTATTATCTTATTTCTTGCAGTTTGTAGTTTGCATTCATTTTTATCTGTGATTAAAGGCAACATATAATAAAATAATCTATAATAATATACATATGCTGGTCTTGTTGTATTCGGGTGTTTTCCCGTGTAAGATTAAGATTGTCTTGCCAACGTTTCAATGGTTGGCACAATGGACTACTAACTCAGCTACTGCAGCCTGCTTAACAAACCACAGTTAAAAGAAACCATGGCTTAGCATGATGGATGAAATGAGCCATTTCTTTTCGCTTTGATGAAATGAAAAAAAGAAAAGAGGACAACTTCTAGTCCATATTAGATACTTTGCATCGTGGCCCATAACACAAAAAAAAAAAAAAATCCTTTTTTTGAGGCTATTTTTTTCACCACTTCAAAGAATTTGAGTCATTGGGGACTTTGCTGTCTAAAGACTTGCTAAATAACCTCTAAACCAAAATACCACCAAAAGGAAACAAGTGACCTCACATTCTCACTAAAATCACCTGGCCTCGTCAAAAAATGTTGAATAATCTCAGATCATTGAGACCCAGGGGAATTATTGCTGCCCACTTCCGATGGAAAGCTACTCATTCATTTAGTAAGTATCTTCATTTCCACTTGCAGCAGGAAGTGGTAATCCTCCACTGGCCTTCGTAGATGGTTAGAGCTGGTATATGATTGGAGGCTAGCAGAAGTTTCAAGGAGCCTAGGCTAGGCTGGATGTCATTCCGTTCTGACAATTAATCTGGTTTGTTGGTTTGTTTTAATTCAGAGGGCTACAAAGTTCAAACCTCAATGGCGTTGCTATTTACATATGAGTGCAGGGTAGCCAATCATACCCTAAGGCAGTGTTTCTCAACCATGGCAACTTGAAGATGTCTGGACTTCAACTCCCAGAATTCCCCAGCCAGCATTCGCTGGCTAGGGAATTCTGAGAGTTGAGGTCCAGACATCTTCAAGTTGCCAAGGTTGAGAAACACTGCCCTAAAGACCTCTGGAGGTGCTTGCAACTGCACCATAAACATTTCCCAGCAATTTAAGTTAAATCAGGCCTCAAGAAAACCCACAGGTGTACATGAAATGTAGTTCTCTAGCAAGAAAAAAAGGGAAGGAAAGAAAGGAAAGGAAAAGAGAAAGGGAAAGGAGAAAGGGAAAAGGGAAGGGAAAAGGGAAAGAAAAGAAAAGGAAGGAAGAAGGAAGGGAAGGGAGGCTAGGTAAGAGAAGGAAAAGAAAGGGAAGGAAAGGTGGAGGAAAGGAAAAGAAAGGGAAGGGAAGGATAAAGGAAGGGAAGGGAAGGGACATGTACATTGCTCTTTAACAAGAGAAACAATTAACAGCTGTGATTATTTCCTCCCTCCCTCCCTCCTTCCCTCTTTCTGCATTTATTTCATAATTCTTTCCCTTTTGTGCTTGCTTGATTCTGGTTTTGTTCTTTTAGATTTTGCTTTGTCACGGACCAATAAATATTACCCATCTATCAACTTGGAAGTCCCAGAGCATTCCGTGAAGATCACAATTTGTGTCAGTAGCCAATTGCTGAACTTCAGTAGCATAATTTCTCACAGAAACCAAAAGGTAAATGTGTACAGCCTTAATGGGTATCTGCATTTATGTGTCTCAGAAATCAGAAACGAATCAGAAAGTGACTCACCACAGCGATCCCGGATGACCAGGTTCCTGCCTTCTTTCAGGTGTATCAGCAGCAGATACGCAAAGGAGCTGGGTTTGCTCAAACCATCATTGGCTCCCTCAAGAGCCTTGAAAAAAGAAAGTCAGCTATCAGTTTCACTTTCCCTGAAGAGCCAACACAGACAATACTCAATCACCCTTCTAGGAACTGACTTCACAAAAAGTGAAAATCCCTGCTGCAATCAACTCTTGATTTCATCCACCTCCCTTTCCCTTCTCCATCGTTTGTTCCGTGATCTCTGTGGCTACCTAAGCAATTCTTGGTCTCCAAACCAAATATATCTGTCAGGATGTTTTATGCTTCTTACTCGAAATCACATACAATCCGCTCTTTAGGAAACTGGCAAATTAAATATGGGAATATGCATCAATGTCTAAAATAAATCTATATCATCTATCTATCTATCTATCTATCTATCTATCTATCTATCTATCTATCTATCTATCTATCTATCTATCTATCTATCTATCTACCTACCTACCTACCTACCTACCTACCTACCTACCTACCTACCTACCTACCTACCTACCTATATCTATATCTATCTATCTATCTATCTATCTATCTATCTATCTATCTATCTATCTATCTATCTATCATCTATCTATATCTATCTATCTATCTATCTATCGATCAATAGATCAATAGATAGATAGATAGATAGATAGATAGATAGATAGATAGATAGATAGATAGATAGCTGTGTGTGTGCATATGTTCCAGCATAACTCTGGAACGCCTTGATCAATTTCAACCGAACTTGGTACACAGATGACTTACTCTCTGGGAAAAAAATACTGTGGGGATAAGACATCCCTAACACCCTGGGGGGAGTGGGAGTCCCTGTGTGTGTGTCCCCGTATGTGTGTGTTCCAGTATAACTCCGGAATGCCTGGGCCGCTGAAATGAAAAGGACTGAATTATATTTACAGTGTCAAGTCACAGTACTTTTGACAGTGATAGTGTACATTTTGGATTCAAGTTCTGTTAAGATACAGCCTGTTGTGCCTTAAAATGGATCCTACTGTGCAGCACAGTGGAGTTGCCATAGTAACGACTTCACAGCACTCCACAGGGGGGATCCCTCTAATACAGGATTGGGATAAATACATACCCAGGCTACATCAGGTTATCAGCTAGTCTGATATAAAATTTAATTCAACTTGAAAATCTGTACAGCTCTAAATATTGACTTCAAATTTGTGGGCCTCTTTAACCTACAGGTTTCACATATTAGCTTTTGCCTGTCTTGTTAAATAAGGTTGGAACTTTTTAGATCAAATGGAAACTTTAATTGTTTATTCTGAGTAAAGATTCATACTAAAAAGAGGCTATCTTTGTTCATTGTTCAATACTGATTTTAACACATGTTTTGGGCACTTCTACAGGCAGCACCAATCTAGTGTTACTTAAAAAATATCAGTTTTAAAGTTTTTAAATCACTTTATGATTTTCTTTTTGACTTTCTCACTTTTCTCTTCTCTCCACCCTCAGCCATGCCAATCGGAACCAGAAGAAATAATCCAATAATTCACGTTGCTAATATTGTCCGATTTGGATGTTAAAAACTCTAGAACCATCATGGCGAACCAATGGCATGCCTGCCCAAAATGGCATACAAAGCCATGCCACCCAGCATACGTGGCCTTCCCTGTTTGTCTTCCGGGTTTCTGGAGCGCATGCACCTGCAACAATCAGAGATGTCTTTTGGGCGCACGGCAGTAGCGAAAACCGATGTGCGCATGCAAGCTGATTGCCAGGTGTGCATGCGGAGCATGGCCCTGATGAGCTTGCATGCAACATTTCCGCATGCCGAAAATGTTCACCATTACTCAGGGGTGGGTTTCTCGCTCCGTTCCAACCGGTTTGGTTGGAACGGGGCCAGTGGCATCCTCGTGCATGCGGCGCACGCATGCGTACTAGCATCTGTGCGATGCTCCAGCTGCTCCTGGAGGATCGCACAGGCATTGTATGCGTCCTGCGCATGCGTGGAAGCGCAGAACTAGTCAAAACCGGGTAAGGAGCGTGGGCGGGTGGGTGGGCCCTTCGCCGTTCCTGGAAGTTACTTACTTCCGGGTTCGCTGACCAACCGGTTCGCAGGGACCGCCGCGAACCGGTTGAAACCCACCCCTGCCATCACTGTTCCAGATACTGTGGGCCCAATATACGTATATTTACTGCAAAGAACTCTCTCTCTACAAAAGTATTGCTGAACTGATATTTCGAAGCATCCAATTAACGGCTACTTCTTGAGTTTCACTCCCTTTCAAACCAAAACAACAAAATTACTCACAGATTCAGTTGTCTGAGAAGAATATGAGGAGTCGAGGCTTGAACCGCCATAGGATTGCTGCAGAAAAAGAAGACATTGTGAATCAGGGAGGTTTTGTTGACATGTCGTCGCGTTGCATTGATGAAGGATTCAACCCGTGTTCAACTAAGAATAATATTGGTAGTCCTCGACCTACGACCCACAATGCGACCAGGATTTCTGTTGCTAAGCAAGATGGTCTTTAAGTGAGTCATACCGAGTTCTGCAATCTTTTTGGCCACCGTTGTTAAGTGAATCATGCAACCGCTAAACAAATCTGGCTTCCCTCACTGATTCTGTGTCAACCCTAAAGCTGGCCTGGCTGTAGCCATCTTGGAGCTTCAGTGTGGCCACACTGGGACTGAGGGATAGGAAGGGGGGATTAGAGATAGTTGGAACTGTGTAGTCAAAACAAAATACTTTCTCTTGGGAACCAAGGACATTCTCACACTTGGCTGGAGGAAGGGGGAGTGATGTCACTTGGCCAGCGGATTCTGCATTGATTGGGATGTGAAGACTGATAGGTTGGTTAAACAGTTTCACGATGGGTTCCCTCAGAAGCTTAAGGGGCCTCCAGGGGGAGGAAGGGGGAGTTAAGTTGAGCCTTGACTAATTTCCCTTTGTATGTTTTGTCTTGCAGGAATTCCTCTTCAACTGAGGGGGGCAGCCTGTCAACCCTGAAACTGGCCCGGCTAAAGCCATCTTGGAGCTTCAGTGCTGCCACACTGGAGCTGAGGGATAGGGAGGGGATTTAGAGATATTTGAGGCTGTTTAGTCAAAACAAAATACTTTCCCTTGGGAACCAAGGACATTCTCACACTTGGAAGGAGGAGTGATGTCACCAGACAAACAGACGCTGCCTCAATTGAGCCATGTTGACTGATGGTTTGGAATTGGGGGAAAACTTTCACTTTTAATTAGGTGAAAACCATGGGACTCTTCAGAGTCGGTTTTCACCAGATATGTGCCAATACAATATTTCCAATAAAACTATTCTTTGAGGAATCTACCTGCCTCAGAGTTTTTGCATGTGATGGATCTATTTCTTGGAATCCTGACACTCTGCTTGTCAGAATTCGGCCGGTAAGGTCACAAATGGTGATCACATGATCTCAGGACATTGCAAGCTTCAAAAATACATTTGCCAAGCAAATTTTGATCACATGACTGTGGAGATGCTGCAGCGGTTGTAAGCTTGAGGACTAGTCATAGGTCACTTTTCTCAGTGATGTTGTAACTTCATACCAGTTGCTAAATAAATTGTGGTGCGTTGAGGACTACCTATAATGGTGAATGAAGGGTTAAAATGCAAGAAGATGGTTTTTTGGGGGGGGCAATTCAGGCTTTTTCAGAAAAAATAGATTGTGTTACACTTTGCATGCTTTAGTGACAATCTGTGGACTAAGCCCCAATTGATGTTTGTATGCCACAGTGTCGAGGTTGATCAATTCCATTCCTTTACTTTATAGAAATAATCTTTTTTTTTCTTTTTGAAAGGAAAACTTCTCCTGCCTTACTCTCTGAAGCAAAACCAAGGAAGGAAAAATACAAAGTGAATGAAATTTTAGCCAGGATGTAAGATATGAAAAAAAATATGAAATAGTTGACTGTCAAAATTCCGACTGAACAATTAATTTCTACAGCAATCCGAAAGGCAAGGAGAGCAAAGCACGAGATAGAAACTGCGTTCAATCCCTGGTAAAGACAGACAAGAGACCCTTCCAAACGACATCAATTAACTTCTTGAAATGGCTGAGGCCCTGTGAAATGGCAGAAATCTTTCAAGTTTTCGGGGGAGGATTATGAGGTTATTAACGCTTGTGGGGTTTCAGGAATAACAGAATAACTGAAGGGGTCTTAGAGGTCTTCTACTCCACCCCCCTACTCGACCCTATACCTGGGCGAACCTATTGCACGTGTGCAACAGGTGGCATGCACAGCCCTCTCTACGGGCACGCGAGCCGTAACCCCAGCTCAGCTCCAACGCACATGCGTGCATGCCTCCTGATGGCCAGCTGATTTTGGGGTCTCTCCCAGGCATGCATGGAGGATGGGGGGGCATGCGGGAGATGTGCGCACATGCGCGGTGTGGGGTCTCACGTGAATGCGCAGGGAGAGTGTGGGGGAGAGCGACGCCCCACCACAGCCCATTTTTGTCCCAGTAGGTTGCATGGAGGATGAGGGGCATGTGGGAGATGTGCGCAATGCGCGGGGTGGGGGTCTCACGTGAATGCGCAGGGAGAGTGTGGGGGAGAGCGACGCCCCACCACAGCCCATTTTTTGTCCCAGGAGGTTGCAAGCAGGCATGCATGGAGGGGAGAGCATAGTGGGTCTCACGCATGCATGGGGGGGTTGTGCACGCATTGAACTATGGGCGCAGGAGCATGGGGGACACCATCACACACGTTTTCGGAACACAACGACAAAAAGGTTAGCCATCACGACCCTATATCATTGCAGACAAATGTTTGGTCCAATCTCGTCTTAAAAACATCCAGTGATGGAGCACCCACATCTATCTGAAAGAGTTCCGAGATGAGGAAATGACTCGAATCATCTCCATCTAATCTGATGCGCAATATTTCTACTCCCAAAAATAGTCGCTGAAAGGCAGCATGTTCAAGCTACCCCGAGAAGAAAATTGGAGGGTTTGCTTCAGCTAAATTGTATGAGTCAACCAAAAAATAAAGACAAAAAGCTTTCAAGTCAAGGATGAAACGTATGGATGTCATCCGAGGTGCTTAGTTCCCATATCAACAGCTGCCTCAAATAGCTTTTGACTGATTTTTAAATGTGGTATTACTAGATAATTTTTTAACCCTGAAATAAAATGTGTATTTTGGTTTGGGTGCAACAGTGCTGACTCAGATGAGTGGCCCTTAATTTTACAATTCTGTTTAATGCTAAATATTAAGGTAATGGATGTCTTTTTGAGATGCAAATGGCACACTCAATTATTTTTTATACCATCACTAAAATAAAGAAAATAAGGGAGGGAGGGAGGGAGGGAGGGAGGGAAGATCAGTCAAACAGAAAGCAGAGAATCTGGCAAAAAAAAAATGAAATTGTGTATAACCAAAAGATTGCCGGTAAGGTTAACACATAGAGATAAAGATAGAGAGATGGGGAGATTACATAGCATATTCAAACTGAAAGCAGAGAATCTAGCAAGAGATAACTATTGTAAATTGTCTAAACAGGAAATGGCCAATAAGATTGTAGGAGTTTGAAATTTCTAAAGTGAAATACACATTTCATTTTAGAAAGTCGTTTCTAAAGTGGTTGAATATGTTCTACTTTGTTGCCTTAAATATACTTTGGCTCAAATGGAAAAGGTTTTCACTCAATTTCCCGTAAGTAGTGAATGGCATAGGTTCTCCTGCTTGAGCAGGGGTCTGGACTAGAAGACCTCCAAGGTCCCTTCCTGTTCTATTCTATTCTATTCCATTCCATTCCACTCCAATCCACTCCACTCGATTCTAAACTTAATGTGTTGGGGCTACAAAACCTAAAATTTGGGGACGGGGATATAATAGACTGAAGAACGCTGCAACGACAATGATTAAAAAGTTTCAATTCTTTTTAAAAGCAGAAATTCAATTTATAGTAACCATGTCCTCGAGTTGATCTCAACTTATAGACAGGTTCCTTGGCTGATCTCAGAAAAGCTGGGTATTATTGAAATTATCTTGGATTGCAGACTAGACTGAGTTGTTACAAATAAAACAGCAAGGCCACAAATCATTTCCATCTTGTATCAAAAAGAACAGCAGGTATGTATTATATATGTAAAGTGACCAGCACTTAAGCTTGACTCAAAAAGAGATTCAATAGCTTTTAGAAGACCAACTACATGCAGTCTTGTATTATCTTCTCTAAATCAATGCCTTCTAGATCAGCATTTCTCAAACTTGGCAAGCTGAAGATATGTGGCCTTCAACTCCCAGAATTCCCTAGCCAGCATGGGGCTATATCAGAGGTGGGTTTCTACCGGTTCAGCCCAGTTCAGCCAAACCGGTAGTGGAATTCACAGAATCAGTAGCAATCCGGGCAGGCCACGCCCCCAAACTGGCTCCCTCGCTGCCGCTTGGCCGCCGCCATTTTGGATTTTAATGACTGCGCATTCACAGTTCACTGTAAATTGTTCTCACATGTGCAAAGCACAGTTTACATTGAACAGTGCACGGGGGCGCAACATGTGTCTGGCGCGCAGGTTGCGAACTGCCAGTAACACCAGCAGCAACCCACCCCTATATCTACATCTAATCTATATTAGATCTATATTGATTAAATCTACATCAATTCCCCAGTGATATAAACCTTTTGGTGCATTTAAGCCTCCCTCCTGCCCCGTCCCCACAAGAGATTTGTTTTTATTTGCCCTATTTTTTTAAAATTGCCCAAGTCTTAGGAAACATGCTGGAAACAAACTTATGTCAGATTTAATTGTCCCCCACCTCCACCACCAAAAAGCACGTTACCTCAAGGGGGTCTTCTGTAAGGTCATTGTTGAAAGTATTCCTTTGCAGCAGATCAAAAAAATCTTCGCTGGATTTCCGCCTCTCTTCCAAATCTGGCCCACAAACCACCAATCCTTCGGTTTCCTGAACCCCAATTTCCAAGCGGACGGTCTCCTCCTTCTGCCACTGCCATTCTTCCTCCATCTGCCTGGTGGAAGAGTTACTACTGGTTTCAAGAAATATCTCGGTGGCGGAAAAGCCACTTGGGAAGTAGGTGGACATGGCTTTGGCCCTGGAGTAGTGGGTCTCTTCTTCTAGCTTTCCATCTATGTTCAGCACGTCGGGCTCCGAGGAGCTAAGTCGGCGATCTAAAGGATGAATCTGTCTCCTCTCGGTGAATCTGGTGGAGCTTTTTTTAGTCCTTCTGACGCTCAGGTTTTGTAACAAAGGCTTCGTCCTTTGTTTCAGCGATCCCCAGACAGTCAATTTCTCCAGATCCATTATTAAGCTGACAGCCTTATATAATGCTCCTACTTGTACGCCTCTCACCAACTCCTAAAAAAACAATGGGGTGAAAAGAGAGAGAGCAAAAGGGCAGTTATTTTCTGGAAATGTGCTGATTTCGATTGCATGCCAAGATTGCCTCTGGCAGACACCTAGAACAGATCCCCATCAAAACAGATTGCATTACTAATCTTGCCCAACGTGGAAAAGTCAAAACAAAACAACAAAAAAACCCTCACAGGCTAATGTTATTCTTACTAGGAAGGAAATCAATTCTTGATTCCACACCAGTCATGAGGATAAAAATAGTGAAGGGTAAGCTATTTCAGTTGTCTCCCAGAAATGATACAATGGCAATTCCCAAAGGTTGTAAATCATTTGGAGCTAATTTATTTAGAGTTAACCAGAAATTGTGCATGGAAGAAATAGCTCAATCCAGGCACCCTAATAGGCGTGGAAGTGGAAAACCCCTAGAAGAAAAATGGGGTTGGTGTTTCAAACTATCACTTGTTGGATTCTCTGGAACTCCCACCCTCCTAAGTTGGATAAAAACAAATGAGTAAATTAGTTGGACTTCTGGGAAGAGTAATCTCAGAACATATGGAAGCTTTAAAACAGGCTGAAGAAGGATGACCTAGACCCATGATGGCAAACCTATGGCATGCATGCCTGAAGTGCACACAGAGCCATATTGGCTGGCATGCGTGGTGTCACCCATTCCTCTTCTGGGTTTCTGGCATGCGTTGTGCACGGCAATCAATCGTTTTTTTGCGCATGCAGCAGTCCAGGAAACTGAAAGAGCTGGTCTTCTGATTTCTGTGGTGCACTTGCGTGTCGGCCAGCTGATCATCGCACGCGCATTAATGCCAGTAACCAGAAGACAAGTGGCCGGGCCACGCATGCCCACTTGGCAGCTTCTCTTCCGGGGAGGGAGCACACACTCTTTTTGGCACTCAGTGCTGAAAAGGTTCGCCATCACTGATCTTCCAAATGACAGGGCCATCTACTTAGAGCACAGGAGAACTTTCTACAGACTGGAGACCCACAATACTACTTTATGCCATCGTCAATTGGCTAGCTTGCTCCCATGCCCATAAACCCTCACTCTGTCAAGGACCTTGGAGTACTCATTTCTAACGATCTAAGTGCCAGAGCTCCCTGTAACAGCATTGCCAAAAAGGCATGAAGAGTTGTCAACCTAATCTTGCAAAGCTTTTTCTCCAGTAATATTGTACCGCAAACTAGGGTATATAAAAAACTAGGGTATATAAAACCTTGGCTAGACCTATTCTCGAATACAGCTCATCTGTCTGGAACCCACACTGCATATCAGACATTAATGCAATTGAGCAAGTCCAGAGATATTCCAAGAGAAGAGTCCTCCACTCCTCTGCTCACAACAGAATACCTTACACTACCAGGCTTGAAATTTAGAACTATACCGACTTCGGTCTGACCTGAGCGTAGTACACAAAATTATCTGCTACAAGGTCCTACCTGTCAATGACTACTTCAGCTTCAACTGAAACAACACACAAGCACACAATAGATATAAACTTAAGGTAAACCACTCCAAACTCGATTGCAGAAAATAGGACTTCAGCAACAGAGTGGTCAATGCCTGGAATGCTCTATCTGACTTCCCCAAACCCCCAAAACTTTAACCTTAAACTGTCTACTGTTGACCTCACCCCATTCCTAAGAGGTCTGTAAAGGGGGGGCGTGCATAAGCACACCAACATGCCTACTGTCCCCACATATTTATATCCATTTCCTGTATTCATAATCATGTTTATACTTATATCTGTTCTCTTATACACGCTTGACAAAATAAATAATTAAATAAAAACAGACATTAGAGACCTTTTCGTCATCTTCAAGAGCTTCATTGTCTTAGGAATAACAGGAGTTGCCTGTCACTGGTGAATGTGCTTGAGGACAAGGTGTATAAATTGGATCTTAACCATTCATTCTCTCTCCTGTCTCTTTTTATTATCATCCCTTTCAGCCTCTCTTTCCTTCAACACAAACATCAGATCAAGCTAGAGTCATCTTCCTAGAAGTTTAAACTAATGACTTCCCATGGCCTTTTGAACTTTGGATGAGCTTCACGAAGGACCTTACAACTAGAGGCTGCAGACCGTTTTCTATTCTGAAAGCTCTTTTTGAAATGATCAGTCGGAAGCAACCTTTTTCAATTAATACATTTTATCCAAAGGAAGAAGCTGACAGCTCAGTCCACCATAGAGGGATTAGACCAAAGATTGTCACAAAGAAGAGGGGGTCAACCTATTCTCCAAAGCCACCTGAAGGAAGGACAGGAAGGAATGTCTGGAAATTTATCAAAAAGAGAAGCAACCTAGAACTAAGGAGAAGTTTCCTGACAGTGAAAACAATTAATCAGTGGAGCAACTTGCCTCCAGAAGTTATGGGTGCTCCATCACTGGAGGTTTTTAAGAAAACACTGGACAACTACTTGTCCAGAATGGTATAGGGTTTCCTGCTTGAGCAGGAATCTGATCTTTTCGGGGTGGGAGAAAATTATGTATGTATGTATGCATGCATGCATGCATGCATTCATGCATGTATGTATGTATGTATGTATGTATTTCCACTTTTAAGTCAAGCAAAGAAAGAAGGTCAATGATTAGAAGACACTTCAAAGCAGGAGAAGCTTATCACAACTTATTTCTCTCAATTGCCTTTATAAATTGTTTATGAGGTCTTGCTTTCATTCTCTCTAATTTAATATTTGAAACCATGAATCTTGTTTCTTTCAAGAACTAGTAAGTGGAAAAAATAGTTATTTTGACCTTCGTTCAATCATCATTGGCTCTAAGTTGGGAACGAGGCAGCTTTCACCACATCCTGGACAAAAAAATATATAAAGTTGTCTCCCTAAACTAAATATATGTATTTTTAGAAGAACCTTCCCTTGTCAACAAAAGGAAACTGATAGTATTTCAAGAAAGTGGAAAAGGAAAATATAAATAGATAAGATGTTGAGACAAAATGCAAAAAAAAAAACCCCAAAAAAGATGTTGAGATTTTGGAAAAAATGCAGAGAAGAGCAACTGAGGTGATTAAAGGCCTGGAAACAAAAATGTGTGAAGAACGGTTGCAGGAATTGGATATGGCTAGCCTAGAGAAAAGAAGGACTAGGGGTGACATGACAGTGACAGTGTTCCAATATTTGAGGGGCTCCATAAAGAGGAGGGGGTCAACATATTCTCTAAAGCAGTTGAAGGCAGGACAAGAAACAATGAATGGAAACTGAAAAAAGGAGAGAATTATCTATATATTTCATTCTTATGCTGTTTAGGGACACTGAATCTGAGAGAGAGAGTAGATAGATAGATAGATAGATAGATAGATAGATAGATAGATAGATAGATAGATAGATAGATAGATAGATAGATAGATGACAGATAGATAGATAGATAGATAGATAGATAGATAGATAGATAGATAGATAGATAGATAGATGGATGGATGGATGGATGGATGGATGGATGGATGGATGGATGGATGGATTGGGTGGGTGGGTGGGTGGGTGGGTGGACTGACGGACAGATAGACAGACAGACAGACACAGATAGACAGACAGACAGATAGATGATAGATGATAAATAGATGACATGATAGATAAAGATAGATGATAGATAGATAGATAGATAGATAGTAAATAGATGACAGACAGATAGATAAATAGATAGATAGATAGATAGATAGATAGATAATGATAAATAGATGACATGATAGAGATAGATAGATAGATATAGATAACATGATAGATAAACAGATAGATAGATAGATAGATAGATAGATAGATAGATAGATAGATAGACAGACAGACAGACAGACAGACAGACAGACAGACAGACAGACAGACAGACAGATAGATAGAAAGAGATAGATAGATTATAGATGATAAATAGATGACATGATAAATAGATGACATGATAGATAGATAGATAGATAGATAGATAGATAGATAGATAGATAGATAGATAGATAGATATGATAGATGACAGAGATTATAGATGATAAATAGATGGCATGATTGATTGATTGATAGATAGATAGATAGATAGATAGATAGATAGATAATAGATAATGGATGGATGGATGGATGGATGGATGGATGGATGGATGGATGGATGGATGGATGGATGATAGATAGATAAATGACAGACAGAAGATAGATGACAAATAGATGACATGATAGATAGATAAATGGATAGACAGACAGACAGATAGATGATAGATAGATGATATAGATGATAGAAGATAGATAGAAAGAAAGAAAATATATACAGGACCCAGATTGTTGGGGGCAATATGCTGACTCTCTGTAAACCGCTTAGAGAGGCCTGAAAGGCCTATGAAGCGGTATATAAGTCTACTGCTATTGCTATTGCTATATATCTATCTACATACATATATATATACATTCTTACATATTTCTGTCTCTACATATCATCTATAGCAATCTCTACATTTATTCATCTATCTATCTGTCTGTCTTTCTGTCTGTCTGTCTATTCTTTATCATTTCTGTTTCTATTTTCTGCTTCTTCTCATAGTGCTTAAAAATCTTTATTTTTAGATTGTGGCTATAAATTAATAAGCTGAACTTTTAAGAGTCAGTCTCTATTTTCATTGCTTTAGGGCTGGTGGATTTTTTTTATGTGATCTGTAGTTTATTTTTATTTTTTTAGCTCATTTTAATGGTAACGGGAACATTTCATTGTTATGATTGTTACTGCCAAGAATCTTTTAATTGAGGCTGGCAAAAAAAAGTGAATAAATAAGCACATATAAATTGATGAAGAATTACACTGAGACTTAATTCAAAAAACAAACCGACCAGTCTTAGCGGCAGAACTCTGCAAGAGTTTCTGTGCTCAATACACCATTACCTTCAAGGAAAATAAGGAGGAAGACTAAAATAGCCTAGGCTTCCCAAGAGCATGAAGAAAACTCCTTGTCCTGACAAAAAACCCTTTTATTAATTTCCTGTCAATTCTGCTCATTCACATCCAGCAAAGTCTTTCAAGAGAGGATTTATAGTCACAGACCTCATCTGGCTTGGAGAGCTGCCAGGTCGATATCTGCAAAACGTGGCAAGGAATCTCGGAGAGTCACGAACCAATTAAGCGAACTAATTCTCTCCTGCAAACTCCACTCCACTTTCGCCCCTCTTTTATTTTATTTCCGGGGGGGGGCATTCATCATCCACCTGTGGCCTTACTCCCAAGTAGACCCCTGTTCCCTTCATCTGGCAACTCTGCGCATGCGCACACTGGGAACAGGCTCCAGCTGTTCCTCTGCCTCACTGATGTCTGACTCTGAAGGCAGCTGATAACTGTTAGACGCCCCGGCCCCCTCTCTGCCTCCAATGCAGAGCCCTCATCAGAGCCTTCTCCAGACTCCAGGACTGGCTCATGTTCCTCCCTAACCTCTTCACTGTCTAAATCTGCTGCCAGCTCTGCTGGCTGTTGGCAGGCCACGACACCATTATAATAAACTAGCTTTCTGCAATTTGATAGCCTTCCATAAACGTTTCACTACAATTCCCATCAATCTGGGTTGGGGGTAACCACATTGGAGAAGACAAGACATGTTGATTAAATGAAGCTATTTATATCACGAAGTTGCAGTCCTACACGGTTCACAAACTTTCCTCATCCTGGCGATGACATTAAGTTCCAATAAAACAAGTATGTCTAACGAACAATGGCTTCCTTCCTTGGAGCTAATGCAGTTTGGTGTCAGCCAAGCGTCAAGTCATCTGGAAGTTCCATGCTTCCAAACATTAATAGAATTCTTTATTGGCCAAGTGTGATTGACACACAAGGAATTTGTCTTTGGTGCATGTGTTTTCAGTGTACATAAAATAAAAGATACATTCGTCATGAATCATAAGGTACAACACTTAACAATAGTCATAGGGTACAAATAAGCAATCTGGAAATAATTAATATCAATATAAATCATAGGCAACAAAGTTACAGTCCTGCAGTCATAAGTGGGAGGAGATGAGTTATAGGAACGATGAGAAGATAGCAATAGTAATGCACACTTAGTAAATAGTTTGATAGTATTGTGGGAATTAGTTGTTTAGCAGAGTGATGGCGTTCGAGGAAAAAACTGTTCTTGTGTCTAGTTGTCTTGTTGTGCAGTGCTCTATAGTGTTGTTTTAAAAGTAGGAGTTGAAACAATTTATGTCCAGGATGTGAAGGGTCTGTAAATATTTTCATAGCCCTCTTTTTGACTCCTGCAGTGTACAGGTCCTCAATGGAAGGCAGATTGGTAGCAATTGTTTTTTCTGCTATTCTAATTATCCTCTGAAGTCTGTGAATGTCTTGTTGGGTTGCAGAACCAAACCAGACAGTTATAGAGGTGCCAGACTCGTTATTTCCCTGAAGCAAGCCTTCTGAACAGACCAGAGGTGGTATTCAGCAGGTTCTGACCAGTTCTGGAGAACTGGTAGCGTAAATTTTGAGTAGTTCGGAGAACCAGTAAATATCACCTCTGATTGGTCCTGCCCACATCTATTCTCTGCCTCCCGAGTCCCAGCTGATAATGAGGAAATGGGGATTTTACAGTATCCTTCCCCTGCCACACCCACCAAGCCAGTCCCACAGAACCAGTAGTAAAAACTTTTGAATCCCAGCAATGGAACAGGCATGCATAGAATTGCCCTATAGAGCGTCATTAAAGCTAAACAAGCTAGAGTCTTATAAATATGCAACAAAAATATAATTGAAAACAAATAGCAATCGTGAGAAAACAAAAAAGTTAAGGTGGAAAAATGTCAAGCTTTGTTTTTGCTCCCCAAAAAATGCTTCTTCGTTTGTTTGTTTTTAATTTCTATTCCATTTACAAGAAATCTGATCTTTTTAATCACATTCGTCTGCACTGTTCAGCATGAAGCAATCATGTTGAATCTTCTTGGAATATACAGCTATCAGTGCTCGGCATCCTTGAGCAAAATTACAAAGAAAGATTCAGGTTTTCAAGATATACGTGGCAAAATGTAGCTACACTACTTCATTTGCAAATTAAATGAACCAGCCCTGTTCCCTGTGACAGCAAAAGACAGCCAGATAACCAATCTAATGTAGATCATAGTTCTGTTATTAAATTACAGAGACACCAAATCTGGTATCTGCAATAACAAAATTATCAGGTTAATATGGGGGTAAACACATTTTAGTATGCATAATCATATCTGTTCCTTCTTAAGACAGCACACAATAAGTTAAAACGGTTGAAAAATATATAATGTCACAATTATGCTGAAGAACAATGAGAGCTATATTTTTTTAAAAGTTGAAAGCAGTGATTATAAGGCTACGGAGAATGAAGAAATTGTCTTCCGTTCACCAAAAATAGCAAAATGGAGCAGTCAAGGATTTATTTTAATTTTAGTTTTAGCAAGGACCCAAATCTCCTTCTTCCATTGCAACCTTCCCTAACTTAAAAAGAATAAGAGGTATGTGTGGGAAAACTCTCTCTCTCTTTTTTTTCCCCTGAACAGAGCAAGATGGAAGATTTATTATCTCTCTTTCTCTCCAGGTAATAAGATTTGATATGGGCCTTTAATCTTCAATCTACAGTTCTATGCTCAGCTCTTTTTGATTCCTCTGGGTGTAAGACGAAAGATCTAGAAACAGAAGTCCTGCCAACGAAGGATGAAGATTAGAACGTGAACAAATTTGATAACAGGTTTACTTAGATGCAATCAAGAGAACAAAATGCTGGATCTTAAAAACCAGGCTAAAGGTTGGCCATACAAGGCAGACAATCTGATCCACCTTTCCATGCATCTTTTAAAATTTAGTTTGGTTAAAAGATAAAGGCTCCCCTTGCACTTACGTGCTAGTCATTCCCAACTCTAGGGGGTGGTGCTCAGCTCCATTTCAAAGCCAAAGAGCCAGTGCTGTCCGATGATGTCTCCATGGTCATGTGGCTGGCATGATTAAACGCTGAAGGCGCACGGAAGGCTGTTACCTTTCCACCAAAAGTGGTTCCTATTTTTCTACTTGGATTTTTACATGCTTTCGAACTGCTAGGTTGGCAGAAGCTGGGACAAGTAACGGAAGCTCACTCCATTATGTGGCACTAGGGATTCGAACCGCCAAACTGTCGACCTTTCTGATCAACAAGCTTACCCACTGAGCCACCGTGTCCCTTTGGTTTCGTTACAGTGAGGGGAATGGCAAATTTTCCCTTCTCCTTGACCGTCTGCACAGATGTACAAAGTCAACGAAGAGCCTTGCTCCCTCTCTTAAAAGCAATTACGTGGAATAGGAAAGCGATGTTCCATCAGTAAATTGGATGATCAAAGAGAGGTGAACTTGAATCTGTTTCATGTCATTGCAAGATGCTCTCCCTGTCAATTATCCTGTGCTCTCAAAATGCGATTTAATGCATTGCTTCTCAACATTAATAACTTTCAGATGTCTGGACTTCAATTGTCAGTGTTGGCCACGAGTATGGTGGCCATCTCTGGTCTACTAAGAGTTGAAGCCCACCACCGGAAGTTGCCAAGGTTGAAAAACGCAGGTTTAATAAGATCATCCTAGATCCATGATGGCGAACCCGTGGCATGCGTACCACAAATGGCACGCATCGCCCTCTCTGCGGGCATGCTAGCCGTCACCCCAGCTCAGCTCCACCACACATGTGCATGCACCTCCCACCAGCCAGTGGATTCTTGGGTCTCTGCCATACATGCACAGAGGGCAGGGTGCATGTGGGAGATGAGTGTGCATGCGTACTCCCCCTCTGGCCTATTTTTGGTCCCAGGAGGCTGCAGGGAAGCCTACTAGGCCCAAAATGGGGTGTGAGGGGGGGGAGGGTCGCATGCACATATGTGGGGGGAGAATGGGGGTTCATGGGCATGCACAGAAGACGGGGCGTGTGTGGGGTGTCATGTGTGCATTGCGTTATTGGTGCGGGGCATGTGTGCCCTTTCATCAGGCGACAACAAAAAGGTTAGCCCTCCCTGTCCTAGATCAAATCATCAGCCAAGTTCAGCCTTTGGGGAAAACAAGTAGGATAATGTTTTGCTTCTCATCCCAGAAGCTTCTTCAGCTCTGAAGCTTCTTCAGCTCTGAAGAAGCTTCTTGGATGAGAAGCGAAATGTCCTCAAAAAAAACCAGAAAGTCCAGGTGCTTCTTGAAAAAGCACCCTTGGGAGAGTCATGGTCAGGTTTCGGGCTATTTGCTTGGCTGGCTGTTGAGACGTGGTCCAATATCTTGTGAGCTGATGAGTTATGATTCTGTTGTGGCGTAGTGGTGGATGCCTGTTTGTTCAGTTTAAATGCTACCTTAAATGCTATCTGGGCGAGGGATGCTCACTATCCATTCTCAGCATCTGCAATACGGGCAAGTCTACGACTTACAATTCATTTAGCGACTGTTACAATGGCACTGAAAAAAAAATGACCATTTTCCACACGAAAATGGGTTGGACTAGAAGACCTCCAAGGTCCCTTTTTGGCCCTAAGGGTCTTTCATTCTATGATTCATCTGACACAATAAGCCATTTCCCCCTCCACCCCACCCCCACAAAGAAAATGACACGGCAAGGTAACAATTCACCCAACCTAAAGCATGTTAAATGAATGAAAATTGGAGTATTTGAGTTTTCGCTGTTGTTACTGTTTTGTTTTGTATATGGGATTAGGAAACGGGGTGAGTTTCTATTCTTTCTACATTGTACCAGAAACTGAGTGTGCAAGTTATTTCTCAAACTTCAGAAATGGGATAAAAATCACACAATGAAACATGTAGGTAAAATGATATCTCTTAATTTTTTTTCTAGGTCTCGAATTTACTGTTGCTTACTAAGGAAAAGAGCAGGCTAGGACTTGCACCAAATATTTCTTTTTCCTTTCAAGACTTCTTGAATTCTCCTTTGGCCAAAGAACCAGTGAAATTCTTTGTAAGTTCTTCTAAGCCCCTCTTGCTAATTTTCTATTGTGCAATGCAAATATTTGCAAAAGCATCTTTATACGTGATGAATCATCTCAGTCCGTGACAGCTCCAGAAGAGCTAGATAATGACCTCCATTTATTCCCCAGAATAGAAAATCTCTCTATATTTCAAGTGTGTTTCAATTTCTTTTTAATATGTGAGGAAGTATTAAAAATGATGCTGCAGGTGAGGATGGGAAAATGAGATTTAAAGCGGTTCTAACTGGGAAATTCCAATAATGTTGGCTATCGGAACACAGTGTATCCATTTCATTTCATTGCATTATATTGCATCTTTCTCTTAATCCTTTCCTCATTTGGACCACTGCTGAAACAAGATCAAAAATATGAAACAAATCAGATTAATAAATCAGCTTCAGGGTATCTTCCAACAAGAAACCTCGTGTGTATCAGGGTTCCTTCTGGTAGATGGGCAGTCAAAGGAAGGAAGGAAGGAAAGAAGGAAAGAAAGAAAGAAAGAAAGAAAGAGGTGGGAGGGAGGAAGAAAAAGGGGATGGGAGGATAGAAAAGGGAGAGAGGGATTTTCCTCTTATTTAAAATGAGGATTATTTCAAAGTATCAATGTCTCAAGAGAAAGGAAGGAAGGAAGGAAGGAAGGAAGGAAGGAAGGAAGGAAGGAAGGAAGGAAGGAAGGAAGGAAGGAAGGAAGGAAGGAAGGACACACGGGAAGACATTTCTTTAAAACATAAATACCCAACCCAAATCCACGACAAGGACTTCAAATCTGAAACTTGATAGCCTGATATCAAAAAGAGAGAAGAAAGCATTGGTAAATTTGCATCGGTTTGCAAGCTCCATACAAACTGTGCTCTTAATTATTCAATCACTGATATGAATATAAAGCATACAGTGATATGGTAAAGTAAGTATATCTAGCTTTAATAGTTGCATCTCATCAGGGAAAATGAGGGGAAAACATGGCTGGATGAATGATTGCCTGTCACACCTGTTGCCTAAACTGTAGGCAATCAATGCCAAATATCCTTGCTATTCCCCCCCTCTGAGTCTTTAAAACCACTTGGCTTGGGCAGGCCTTCAAATAGAGACATTCCATTAAATGTTTTCTACAAACTGAAAGTCGGGCTCTTATTATTGTAACTCACATTGCTGAGAGAGCTTCTTATCAGTTTGTTGAAAAATAGGTGGATTTTTTAGAAAAAGTACAAGCAGAGTCGGCCATCAGATATGACCTTTCCAAACCCCAAAACTGCTTAGATCTTGGAAAGGAAGGATGTCCAACCAGGGAATTATAGACACAGAGAGAAATTTGCAAAGAAGACTTTGTCATGATCTGAGAATGGTTGAAATGTCTCACCAAGGGCAGGGGTCGGCAACCCGCGGCTCTGGAGCCGCATGTGACTCTTTCATCCCTCTGCTGCAGCTCCCTGTCTCCGGTTGGCTCCACAATTGATAGGGCTTTTGCTTAGGACAGGTAGGGGGAAAAGGATGCTGTGCTAGGAAGAGACTCTATGGTGGGTGGGGGGGACCAAACCTCCGGTCGGCAGAGGAAAGAGGATGCTGCGCTAGAAGGAGACTCTATGGTGACGGAACTGGACTTCCAGGTCGGCTCCAGAATTGAATGGGGGGGAGGGGGGCTTCTGGTTAGGACCTTTGTGACTCTTTGAGGGTTTAACCCCTGACCCCTGACCTAGGGGCATTTCTCCTTGGTCTGAACTTAAAACAAATGTTGAAATCAAGGACAGCTTCAGATAACAGATGCTGGTACTCTCACATCTCTATCAAGAGACAGTACCCAACAAAAAAGTCCCATCCGTGTCCCAAAACCAAACCGACTTTGATAAAATAAGACCATACAACAATGCGATTTCACAACCTCAGATTATTATTATTTTTACTTCTCAGATTTAGATCCCCGCCCGGTTTGAATTTCTTCTGCAGACTTCCAAAGATCAACAATTCATTCTTCAATGAATTTTTTAAAGAAAGAACAAGTTTCATCTACAGCTAAATTGAACCCACTGATGAATCTGCAGGTTTTGTTTTCTTCTCCTTTCTTCAAATGTCAAGATCATCACACATGACTTAACTCTGAATCCCATTTGCCACAAAACTCGTCAAAAATGTTGCTTTTTTCATAGAAAACATGCGATTTCCTCTTTTCTTTTCCTTTCTTTTAACCTGAGATTTCATGTTCCCACCCCACTGGAGTTATCCACTTTGAAACTTTACACACAGTTTCTATTAATCTGCAGCCATGAGGAAGTAACTCTGCCTATTTCCACACATCCTGTCCGTTCTCCCTTAACAGTTTCCAAATATATCAAATTACCCAGCAAGCCATAAAACCTGGCTGGTTTTTTTCCCCCTTTGCTTCCTGATATTTTCAAGGTGCAGAAATGTCCCTTCAACCACTTCCTCCTCTTCTCCTCTCCAAACCACTTACAAGAAATCAAAATGCTGCATTACACCCCAGAACTGGCCACTGATTCTTCAAGTGAGCATTATCAAGACTGGGAAAGAAGAAATAAGTTAGAAATTGAAAACTTAAAAAAAAAGTTCTACCTGTCTTTCAAATTTCATTCTGGGTTGAGCGGTGAGTTCAGTAATAAACCAGCTAGCCCAGGGGTTGGCAACCTGCGGCTCTGGAGCTGCATGTGGCTCTTTCATCCCTCTGCTGCCACTCCCTGTCGCCGGTGAGCTCCACAATTGATAGGGCTTTCGGTTTGGACAGGTAGATGAAAAAGAATGTCGTGCTAGGAGGAGACTGGGGGAACTGGACTTCCGGGCAGCTCCAGAATTGAACAGGGAGGGGGCTTCCGGTTAGGACCTTTTTGACTCTTTGAGTGTTTAAGGTCCTGACCCCTGAGCTAGTCTTTAAGTAAAACAAGTAAAATTGGACAGTGTTTCTGGACTGCAACACATTCTTAGTAATAACTTCATTTATTTTTTATCGTTTATTAACAGTTATATCTCGCTTTTTCTTCAGAAGCTCACATGGTCTCCAACTGGTATCCCACTTTACTTGTATCCTATTCTATTGTACTTGGGTGGTGAGTGTAACTACTTGGGTGTCAGGTGCAAAGGGTCAGGACCATATATGTCAAGTTGCAATTCAAACTGGATTTATCACTCAAGTCTATACACAAAACTGTAGTCAACTAAAAGTCAGCACTGAATTGGACCTAAGACTGTTTGTGACAACATAATGACTCCAAACTGCTAACACACTTAACTCCACCCTTAGCTCTGCCTGCTATTCTCCTACAAACTTGGACCTCAGGGAAGACATGGACCAGGATCCCCAAAATCAAAGTTAACACATTACATTAAGGCAGGTGTTGGCCACCTTAAGCACCCAAAGAGCCACAAAGGTCCTAACCGGAAGCCCCCTATTCAATTCCTCTGCCGACCGGAAGTCCGATTCCCCCACCATAGAGTCTCTTCCTAGTACAGCATCCTTTTTCCTATACCTGTCCTAAAAGCCCTATCAGTTGTGGAGCCAACAGGCAACAGGGAGCCGCAGCAGAGGGATGAAAGAGCCACGTGCGGCTCCAGAGCCATTGATTGCTGACCCCTGCACTAAGGAAACCCGGGGCACAGCCATCACAACTCCTCCAACCGCCTTCCAAAGACACTGCCCAAACTAAAATTTGTTTTCCAATTGAAGTTTATCTGCTTTTGTTTCCATTAGAAAGCAAATTTCAGTTTGGGCCAGGTCTTTGGAAAGAGATTGCAGGAGTTGTGAGAGAAGTTACATCTATTTCTCTTTTACTGAAAGAAAAAGAAACAACCCTGCCAAGTTTCTTATGAAAAATGGACCTTTGGGACTGGCTGTACTCTACCTGTAACAACTATTTTGTTGTGCCGCATTGTGTGCAATTTCTGCTTCTTGTTTGTCAGCCAAGTCTCCACAGAACAATTAGGAGGGAAAATGAAACATCTCCATAAAATGCAAACATTCCTGCTCACATAGATTTTTCTCGTTCAAAGATAGGATTGCTAGTTGAGATATTTTTACTACAGAATAAAAATGCACCAGAAAAGGCCCATTTAATGGCTTACAAATACCAGCATTAAAATAAACTGTTCAGTAAGGTCCGTGAGCCAGAAAACATGGCACACAAGGAAACAGTACCATGGAGGGCAGAGGGTGGGGGGTGGCGATTAAACATTAAAAAGAGTAGAATTGGCATCTAACGTGATTGTTGTTGTTAGTTGCAAAGTCGTGTCTGACCCATCGGGATCCCATGGACAACGTTCCTCCTGGCCTTCCTATCCTCTACCATCCTCTGGAGTCCATTTAAGCTCACGCCTACTGCTTCGGTGACTCCATCCAGCCACCTCATTCTCTGCCGTCCCCTTCTTCTTTTGCCCTCCATCTTTCCCAGAATTAGGCTCTTCTCCAGGGAGTCCTTCCTTCTCATTAGGCGGCCAAAGAATCTTAAAATGTCATGGTGCCAATCAGAATGTTAATTTCACTGGCTGGGTTATGTTTTGTTTTATATTTCTGATCCTGACCTCAGCTTAACTAGGATATTGGCAAAGAGCACGCTCAGTCAAGTTAAGATTTGCCCACAGTCTACCTTCAAAATAAAAATCAGATCCAGGTATTCCCGCCCTACAATGGGTTTTAGACCCATGTTGCAAGAGAGGCACCTCGAGGGCAGCTTTTTCTGCAGAAAAAAAAAATATGAGTCATCCGGAATTTGTCAACTTGAGCTATAGAAGGATAGCTTTACATCAACAGAAGGCAGGAAATATTTGAATGTCCTGAGAGAAATACCATATTTTTCAGAGTATAAGACGCATCCTTTTCCCTCAAAAAGGAGGCTGAAAAACTGGGTGTGTCTTATACACTGAATACAGTATTTTTGCCTCCTGAAGCCCTGCCCCTTCACCAAACTGGCTGTGCATAGCCTTATGGAGGCTTTCGGAGAGTTCCTGGGGGCTGGGGAGGGCAGAAATGAGCAAAATATGGGCCCCAGAGGCCCCCCAGGAGCACTTTCTAAGCCTCCATAAGGCTATACATGCAATTTTCTTGACGAAAAACAGGGCCATTATTTCCTCGTTTTTGCCACCACCCCACCCCCAGGAGCAATCTGCAAGGGGGCCAAAGGCCATTCATGCCTCTTTTTTTAAAAAAATGGACCCATTTTCACGAAAAACAGGCCATTTTGGGGAGGTTTGCAGAGTGCAAAAACTTTTTTTTCCTTTTGGAAAGCTCTTTAACTGATTGATGAGAATTACATTGATCAAGTGCTGTGCCAGCAGAAACAAAGTCTTAGGTGCTGCAGATTGTCAGTGATTTCCTTCTCCAGCACATGGATAAATACACCTGGAAACGTCTACCTATCTACTCTCTCTCTCTCCCTACCTACCTACTGTATTTCTCTCTCCCCCCCCTTTATCTACCTACGTACCTACCTATCTACTCTCTCTCCCTCCCTCCCTATCTATTCTCTCTCTATTTCTCTCTCTATCCCTCTACCTACCAAGCTACCTATTCCCTCTCTCTCCCCCTCCCTCCCTATCTACTGTATTTCTCTCTCTCTATCTCTCTCTATTCCTCTCTCTCTCTCTCCCTACCTACCTACTGTATTTCTCTCTCTCTCTCTATTTCTCTCTCTCTCTATCCCTTTCTCTACCTAACTACCTAACTACTCTGTCTCTCTCTCCCTGACTACCTACTGTATTTCTTTCTCTTTCTCTCTCTCCCTCTCATTTACCTACCTACTTTTGTTTTAAATTTGCCTCTTCAAAACCTTGGTGCATCTTATACTCCGGTGCGTCTTATACTCTGAAAAATATGGTACTAATTTAGAAACATCCAACTTCATAGCACAAACTTTAGCCCACAGTTTGGTGATTGACTATTCAGACGTTATATATTATGAATAGATAAAAATTAAGGAACCTCCTCTTTGTGACATTTTTTTAATCTTTAAATCAGATTTGGACCTTTGAAAGAGTATAGGGAGACAGCACTTGAGTCCAAAATTTCTGTTTTCAATTGACACGTTTGTTAAGCGAGTTTTGCCCCATTTTACAACCTGTCCCACCACAGTTGTTAAGTGAACCACTGCAGTGGATAGGTTAGTAGCCCAGTTGTTAAGTGAATCTGGCTTCCCCATTGACTTTGCTTATTAGAAGGTCGCAAAAGGAGATCAAATGACTTTGGGACACTGCAACCGACATGTTCTCACCTAGGCTTCCCCAGCAGAACGAAGCCAAGTCCCTGTCCCAATAAATAATTTACGGTGAATTCATCTCCTGCCAAGTCTTTCCTCTCCCACAGATAGTTCACAATTACCGATCTTTATCAGGCTTGGAGAGTGGCCAGGCCGATATCTTTCAGATGCCACAATACATGGCAGGAATGCAGGAATGAACTAATTGTCCCCTGCAAACGCCACTCCTCTTTTGCTCCTCTTTATTCCCTATGGTTGGGGTCATTCACTGTCCACCTGTGGCCTTACTCCCAAGTCAACCCTTGTTCCTTGGCTGTTCCCTTCATCTGGCAACTCTGCACATGCACACACTGGGAACAGGCTCCAGCTGTTCATCTGCCTCACTCATGTCTGACTCTGAAGGCAGCCGATAACTGTCAGATGGCCCTGGCCCTCTCTCTGCCTCCGACACAGAGCCCTCATCAGAGCCTTCCCCAGACTCCAGGACTGGCCCACGTTCCTCCCCAATCTCCTCACTGTCTGAATCAGCTACCAGCTCTGCTGGACGCTGGCGGGCCACAACACTACATAAATATGAACCAGTTGCCAAGCGTCTGAATTTTGATCACGTGACTGTGGGGATGCTGCAAAGGTCGTAACTGTGGGAAACAGTCATACGTCACTTTTCTTAGTGCCGTATGAACAATCACTAAAGGAACTGTTGTAGGTCAGGGAGTGCCTGTATACTATCTCCACATGCAAGATTATAGTCGAAGGTTCAGCATATGACCCCGAAACTGCAGAAAGATGTCAAAAGGAATTTGGGAAAGGGATAAGGAAACAGGTGTGAGCAGACAACCTTCCCTGGAAACATTTCCTACAGAGAGTAATTTTAATAATGGGAGGAGAGAAAGTGATTCAACTCTTGTCCCAGATTCTCAGCAGCTACATTCTTTGGCACTTCTGCTTTCATGATTTGAGGAGTGAACTTCTCCTTCTCTCCTTTGCATCCACCAAACAGCTTGGAAACCAATGGAGAATAAGTCTCTTTCCTACTATCTTAGGTGGCATAGACTGCAGAAAACAAAAAGGATTCGCTGAGAATCAGGAGCAAAAAACAAGCAACTCTGAATGTGACCAAATACCAGTTTAATAATCCAGAAGACAATAACTATAGTCCTTCATAGCCACCAAAGAACTTTTAATTAGATTACAGATTAACAGAGTTGGAAGGGACCTTGTAGGTCATCTACTACAAACTCCTACCCAAGCAGGAGACCCTACTCCATTTCAGTCCACTCTCTTCTTGAAAGCTTACAGTGATGAAGCTCCCACAACTTCTGAAGGCAACTCCTGTTCTATTGGTTGATTGCTCTCACTGTCAGAAAATTTCTTATTTCTAGGTTGAATCTCTCCTTGTTCAGTTTCCATCCATTATTCCTTGTCTGGCCTCCAAGTGTCTTGGAAAATAGCTTGACCCTCTCCTTTCTGTGGCAGCCCCTCAAATATTAGAAGACTGCTATCCTGTCTCCCCTGGTCCTTTTCTTCACTAGACTAGACATACCCAGTTCCTGCAACCATTCTTCATCATATGTTTTAGTCTCCAATGCCCTAATCATCTTGGTTGCTGTTCTCTGCACTTTTTCTAGAGTCTCAGCATCTTTTTTCTAGTGTGATGACCAAAACTGGACGCAGTATTCTAATATTCATCAAAAGAGCATTTTCCATCCCACTGCAGGAGAGAGAGGGTGGTTTAAACCATTGCACTAAACCATGGTTGGGTTCATAAAACCCCACTTACAGTCTTGGGCAATAAAAAGTGACCTCTTCTCTTGATTGTGCTAATCTACGACTTTGTCCTGGTTTTCCAAATTCTATTGCATTTGCAAATACAAAGCCTTCACTTAGCGCTTACCAACCATTAAGAGCTGGATTCTGAGAAAACATTAACCTCAAACCATTTTTTTTTAAAAAAAACCACACACATTATGGCTCAAAGAAATGTGTGAACCCAGCCCAATTTTTGCATAACAAAATTAGTTAGAAGAAGCTTTAAGGAGACTCCTCTGTGTCAACTCCCATAATGCACAAGGTCAAACATGTTTTCCTCTTCCAGTGTAAATAATCCTACTCTGCAAGAGCAGACAATGTTAGCCAATATTTGTGAGTCAGAAACTTGTCTGCAAGCAGCCTTGCCTGATCCGGGTTGCAATTAATGTGCCTTGAACAACAAATGATTTCCACGACAGTTGAGCGTATAATGGAACTAGATGGAATTGTTTATAATTTGAACTGCCCATAACTGAAAATAACTACATAACAACATACAATTGAAGGAAGAAACTGTGCCTTACAGCATTTGAAAATTTCCTTTTCTCCCTCTGTGAGATTTCTATCTCGTCTTATGAAGGAATTGGGTAGTAGTAACCTGTAGTAACAGGTGATACGACAGCATTCTTCCAATATCTCAGGGGCTGCCACAAAAAAGAGGGGGGTCAACCTATTCTCCAAAGTACCAGAAAGCAGAACGAGAAGTGATTGGTAGAAACTAATCAGTGAGAGACCTTTGGCCATCTAATGAGGAGGAAGAATTTCCTTGTCTGGCCTTCAGGTACTTTGGAGAAGGGCTGGACCCCCTCCTCTCTGTGGCAGCCAATTGAAAGAGGCCATGCCTGTTTGATGCCAGAATCCAAATTAAAGCTCCCCCAAAAGTGGGGATTTAACTCCTCTCAAAATACAGAAGACCCCAATTCATTCAGAAATAGGTTCCAATGGGAGACAGCTGTGATCAAAGAGGCTTTTCCTAACATTCAGTCAAAATCTGCAATTGGGCAATTTCAGATTATTATTAGATCTGGCACGCCTCATCTTCTCTTCTGTGGAATCTTTTTAGTTTCCTTTCTCAAAGCTAAGCATTTCTATTTCCTCCGGTCTCTGTATATTTTCCAATGGTTGTTTCACTGTGGTCTAAGGGATAACAGAATAATATAATAACAGACTTGGGAAACACGTTGGAGGTCTTCTAGTCCAACCCCCACCCTACCCCGCTCAAGCAGGAGACCCTATACCAGGGCTCCCCAACCTTTTGGATCTCAGGGACCAGTAAATTCATTATTTTAAACCCCCCAGTCCACTAATATGATCTGCCTAATGACTAGGTGGGTGGGCGTTGCTAGGTGGGCATGTGACTTGGTGGGCATTGCCATCTTGATGTCACTCACATCGAGTGGCGCCTTGCCAGCCTCTACTTGCCCCTCCCCTCCCAGCCAGTTGTTGGAGTTAAGCAACCACCACGAGAAAGAGTTGGCAAAATAGCTGGCTCAGTTCAAAGTGGATCTGACCGAGAAGGAGGCTCAGCAGAAGTATCTCACTGAGGACTACGAGCATAGGCTGTCTAAGCAGAGGGAAGACCTCTGTGATGCATTCACACAATTTCACAGTAAACATGAGATAAATCATAAAACAAATTTCAGGAATATTCCTTTATCCCCTTGTTTTGTAAATCTATGCATACTACAAATTATATGATTGTTTGAAGACAAATGCATCAGTACCACCAGGCTCTAACTGGGAGGAGGAAGGGTAAACGGTAAAAATGAAAGTGAAACCTTCTAAGCAGCTTATAAATATAATATTAAAGAGCACCTGTCATTTCAGTTCCATCATGCCAGGGCCTGTTAGCAGGCATCCACTCACCTGCTGCCCGCCATGTCCCTTACCAAGTTGTGTCACTGCTGCACCACCAGCCATCCCATGTGCAAATGAATGGGACTATCTGTAAGTCAACAGGTCAGAGGAGGAGCCTCTGCAGGACAGAGATTGTTAGGAATATAATCTAACGGTTGAGTTGGCAATATACAAATCATGTAACAATGTTGTATCTGTTTCTTTAAATCATACTGTAAAATGTGATTGGTTGCTGTTTTCCTCAATTGGCCATAAGAGGGAACCAGAATGACTGCTAGCTCTCTGTTTGTTAGATGCTGGGCTGATCTGATCTGAGTGTTTTGGAAGCTGGCTGTTAGAAAGTGCCGTGAGCTATTGTAAATTTTGCAACTGTTAGCAAACCTTGATTACTGGACTGATTATATGATACTGGACTATGTTATTTGGGATTATCCCTTTACTGAGAGATGTTGATAACTGACTGAATTATCCGTGTATGACTTGGACTGTTTGATGGACTCTGATACCTCTATTTCCACAAAACTAAAAGCCTATTTAAATTGCAGTGTCTCTGTATGCTGGTTGGTGTGTTCTCCAACACAACTCTCACAACGCTTCGCTGAACGCACTCGCTCTCCCAATGGGGAGCTTACCTCACAGCGATGACAGTTGCTCTTTAAAAATTATGATTTAAATCAAGTTGATTTAAATGAAGCCTTTTTTACTAGTGATTTAAATTGACTTGATTTAAATCAAATCCACCCTGAGATTTGTGGACATCAACTCCCAGAATTCCCCAGCCAGCCATTCTGAGAATGGACAGCCACAAGTTTTTAACTTTGCTAAGGCTGGACACCTCTGGTCCAGCGATTCAGATCTATGAAGATCGGTCCACATTAGAAAGTGTCCTTACATACTGCATGCTGGTCTAACACCTGCGGAGAGAAAGGCACTACCGAGAGTGATCAATTCAACACAAGAAACCATTGGCTGTCCTCTGACACCACTGGATGAAATCACCAGGTCTCACTGCTTTAGCAGAGTAAGGAAGATACTCAAGATGATTCACATCCTGGTCGGTGTCTCTTTTCACTTTTACCATTGGGCAGAAGACATCAAAGTATAGCCAGCCAGACAAATAGGTTTAAAAACAGCTTCTACCCATGGACTGTCAAGACTCCTAAACACAATCACAATCACTCCACATACATATGGAAACGTGTGACTATTTTTTCTCTTTCCCCAATTACTTGTATAAGGATTATTTTCTATACTATTCATGTTGTCTTGTATTTTCTATTATGGATTGCACCGGCTAAACAAATTTTGTTATATACATGATGTACAATGACAATAAAGGCTATTATTATTATGTACTTTATTCACTAAACATGAAACTCAGCCAACTGAACATACAAAAATGCATCACAAATACCATTGACTGGTGTTAATGGTTGCTACGAGTTGCTGCCAGAGTCCTAGGTATCAACCAAGTACCTGCATCAATTTCTTGATGTATTTTATAAAATACTAAGTGCCCCGATGACAATGGTTTTTGTTGTTGTTGTTGTTCTTCTTCTTCTTCTTCTTCTTCTTCTTCTTCTTCTTCTTCTTCTTCTTCTTCTTCTTCTTCTTCTTCTTCATCATCATCATCATCAGTTAATCTTTGGTGCGATTCACAGCCTTTGGGGCTGATTGGTAGCTCAACAGCTCGAGTTAGGACCTAGGAACTGTTAAGGTAACGTCGGAAGATATAAGCTGTTCTGAGTAGGGTGGTTTTTTGTACAATCAGAATGTTCAAATCTGATAAATTTAGAATTTCCAAATAGATTCAAGATTCAAGATTTAATGAATTTGTATGCCGCCCAATCCCGAAGGACTCCGGGCGGCTTACATAAAAACAGTTTTAAAAATACTACAAAAATTTAAAATACAAAGACAAAGCAAGTTAAAAGGACACAACATGCACTCAATCTTAGTGGGGCTGGAACTCAATCAAGGGTCAACAGCCCCAGGCCTGCCGGAATAGCCAGGTCTTAGTAGACTTTTGGAAGGCCGAGAGAGTGGGGAGGGTCCGGATCTCTGGGGATAGATCGTTCCATAAGGCTGGGGCAGCTACAGAGAAGGCCCTCCCCCAAGGAGTTGCCAAAAGACATTGTCTAGTCGACGGCACCCGGAGAAAGCCCATCCTGTGAGATCTTATCGGATGCTGGGAGATATGTGGCAGCAAGGTAACGCTTTGGGTATTGCTCCAAGGGCTCCAATTACAATTGGGACAATACACGATTGCTTTTTCCACAGTCACTCAACTTCAATTTGCAAGTCCCTGTACTTTGTGATTTTTGCTTGCTGCTTATCTTCAATTCACGCATCACCAAGTATTGCAATGTCAATGACCAAACTTTTTTCTTTTTTCTTTTCAACTATTGTTACATCAGATAATAGTAATAATAATAATAATAATAATAATTCAAACTGGTAGGAACATAAGCCTGAAAAAGTCACCGAAAATCAGATGGTCAAGATCTTGTGGGATTTTTGCATACAAACGGACAAAATACTGGCACATAATACACCAGACATCACACTGGTTGAGAAAAACAAGGTTACAATCATAGACATTGTAATACCAGGTGATAGCAGGGTCGTCGAGAAGGAACATGAAAAAATCGCAAAATACCAGGACTTAAAAATCGAAATTCAACGATTATGGCACAAACCAGCAGTGGTAATTCCAGTGGTAACCGGCACACTGGGTGCTATTCCAAAAACACTGGAATTACATTTAAAACTTAAAAATTGACAAAATCACCATCAGTCAAATGCAAAAAGCTGCACTGCTTGCATCCGCACGGATATTACGAAAATACATTACGACGTCCTAGGCCCCTGGGTGGGGCCCGACTAGTAATCAATGCGAAATCCGGTGAAACAACTGGCCGCTGTGATACAATTCTGTTGTTGTGATAATAATAATAATATACTTTATTCATTAAACATGAAACTCAGCCAACTGAACATTCAAAAATGCATTACATATACCAGTCACTGGTGCTAATGGTTGATACGGTTTGCTGCCAGCGTCCTAGGTATCAACCAAGTAGCAATAGCAATAGCAATAGCAATAACAGTAGACTTATATACCGCTTCATAGGGCTTTCAGCCCTCTCTAAGCGGTTTACAGAGTCAGCATATTGCCCCCAACAACAATCCGGGTCCTCATTTTACCCACCTCAGAAGGATGGAAGGCTGAGTCAACCCTGAGCCGGTGAGATTTGAACTGCTGAACTGCTGATCTAGCAGTCAGCCTGCAGTGCTGCATTTAACCACCGCGCCACCTTGGCTTTACCTTCTTAAAATATAAGATGTTCCGAGTAGCACAGTTTTTTGCAGTTCCGCTGGTGTTATTGCAGGAAGCTGCAATTTGTTAATGTAAAATTCTTGGACATGGTGCCAAATGCCCCGATGACAATGGGTGTCCCTGTTACATGCTTCATCCATAGCCGTGCAGTTTTGATGGCCAGGTCGCGATATTTCATTATTTTTTCTAGTTCTTTTTCTTCGACTCTGGCATCTCCTGGTACCGCAATGTCAAGAAATTGCATGTTTCAGTTTTCGACAACTGAACACATTTGGTTGTGCTCCAAATGACAATCCGTCTGTATTCAAAAGTCCCACAACATCTTCCCCTGCTCATTTTCACAGATTGATATAACAAGCCCAACGATGTTTAGCTGAACTTCAAATTTCAGATGTTCTACAGCAACGTAACTCTTCTCCCCCAGGGTGCAGGGACAATAATGCAGTGGGGTTTTTTTTCCTCAACCTTGGCAGTTTTAAAGTATGTCGCCTGGGGAATTCTGGGAGTTGAAGTCCACACATCTTAAAAGTTGCCAAGGTTGAGAAACACCAGCCCAGGAGATACGAATGGCGTAACCTTCCACCACAGCCAGTTCTCGAGAAAACTAATTTCCTTACAAAACACTTCATCACTTGATAATAAACACTTATTACCCAACAGGCTGATCTGAAGGAACTTCACTTCTCCTAAGCAAACAGTATCAGTACAGTATCCAATCAACCAAAGACACTAAAAAGGTGGGTAGAGGAGGAAGAGGGGACAAAAAAGATGTCTGCCCAAGTTAGAAACTCCTGACAAATTCAGATGCGGCTTGTCTTTGCACCTCTGCATTATCTACAAGGGTGAAAATTGCCACAGCCTGCACTTGCAGCCTGGATTTAATCTTAATCATGATGAAATCTCTTAACCATGGTTGATTAATTTGAAATTCAATTCATCATGCAAACCCAGGAAAGATGAATGGTCTTCGTGCAGAGAAGAGCAACAAAGATGATTAGGGGACTGGAGGCTAAAACATATGAGGTACAGTTGCAGGTACATCTAGTTCAGGGGTCAGCAACCTGTGGTTCTGGGGCTGCATGTAGTTCTTTCATCCCTCTGCTGCAGCTCCCTGTCACCAGTCAGCACCACAATTGATAGGGCTTTTGGCTAGGACAGGTAGAGGAAAAAGGATGCCGCGCTAGGAAAAAAAACTCTATGGTGGGCGAACCGGACTTCCGGTCAGCTCCAGAATTGAATGGGCGGGGGGGTGTCTTCCGGCTAGGACCTTTCTGGCTCTTTGTGTGTTTAAGGTTGCCAATCCCTGATCTAGTCTAATGAAAGGAAGGACTAGGGGAGACATGATAGCAGTGTTCCAATATCTCAGGGGCTGCCACAAAGAAGAGGGAGTCCAGCTATTCTCCAAAGCACCTGAGGGCAGGAGAAAAAGCAATGGGTGGAAACTAATCAAGGAGAGAAGCAAGCTGGAATTAAGGAGGAATTTCCCAACAGTGAGAACAATCAACCAGTGGAATTGCTTGCTGAAGAATGGAAGATGCTTCTCGGTTGAAAAGCAAAACATCTTCAAGGAGAAACAAAGTCCAGTTGCCTTTTGAAAAAGCACCTTTGGGGACTTGCTTTCAGATGTGGTAGATACTCCATTACCGGAGATTTTCAAGAAGAGACTGAAAAGCCACTTATCCAGAATGTTATAGAGCCGTGATGGAGAACCCATGGCACGCGTGCTACAGGTGGCACACAGAGCCCACTCTGCAGGCACATAAGCCGTCGCCCCAGCTCAGCTCCATCGCACATGCACCTCCCACTTTTACTCCCAGAAGGTTGCAAGGGTGTGGGGGGGAGTCATACACGGGGGTTGGGGAGCACCGGGGAGAGGGCAGGGAGGGTGTCGCGTGTACATTGCATTATACGGGTGGGCATAGACTTGTGTTGTTATTGCGTGCTTTTGGCCCGTGACAATAAAAAGGTTAGTCATCACTGGTATAGAGAGTCTCCTGCTTGAGATTGGACAAGGAGATCTCCAAGGTCTCTTCCAACTCTGTTATTCTGTTAACATCAAGGGCCCTACCCTTCAACAGCTATATTCCCTTCTATCGCTACCAGAAAAGATGTCAGTTCAGTAGCCAGGTGAAGCCCGTGGTATCATCCAGGTAATACAAACTCTGGCATGGCACAGCGTCAAGAATTCCTTGGTGGTTTCAGAGCCACCCTGTTTCTCAATAAATGTTTTTATTGCACTAGCAGTATTATATTATACGCACAAGCCCTCGCTCGGTTTGGGAGAGGCATCAGCATTCCAACCAAAGCAGAAGGATCAACAGGAGCAGACAGAAGTACATCAGGTATGGCTCTTCATTGGGCAAAGGCCTAATCTCACAAAGAACTGTGAGGGTTTATGCCAAGCTGTCTGTGGTCACCAGGAACAATAGGGTGGCATTGTTCAAATACCTGACCCTCCCACCCCACCCCCGGACATTTCAACCCAGCCTCAAATCTTCTCTTTTTTTTAAAAAAAAGACCCTTTTTCAGCATTTATTCTTCCAAAAATATTGAACTCTGACTCATAAAGGTAAAGGTTCCCTTCACACATATGTGCTAGTCATTCCTGACTCTAGGGGGTGGTGCTCATCTCCATTTCAAAGCCAAAGGACCAGCGCTGTCCAAAGACGTCTCCGTGGTCATGTGGCCGGCATGACTAAACAGCAAAGGCACACGGAACGCTGTTACCTTCCCACCAAAGGTGGTCCCTATTTTTCTACTTGCATTTTTACATGCTTTTGAACTGCTAGGTTGGCAGAAGCTGGGACAAGTAACGGGAGTTCACTCCGTCATGCGGCGCTAGGGATTTGAACCGCCGAACTGCCAACCTCTGATCGACAAACCCAGCGTCTTAGTCACTGAGCCCCCTCATCCCTCCTCTGACTCATAGTACCTTCTAAATTTGCAATAGCTTCTCTTATGGCATTGTTTTCCGGAAATGGACAACTTGTCCCATGATGCCCACCAGCCCAGTCCTTGGGTATGATGGCCTGCGGGGGAGAACATGTAATCCCTCCGGGAATTGCAGGGCTCTAAAAACATTCTAGATATTCAGAAAGGGTTTCAACCCACAAGAAAGTTGCGTTCTCTTTCTTCTATCCCTCTACTCCTCCCTTCGGTGTATTTCTACTACCTATTAATATATTCAGCTTGTCCTATTTTTACAGTGAAATTAAAGAGCAACAGTATACAAGTGCAGTCGCGTTACTTTAAAATCTAACACATACTATATATCCCACCTCCCCCTTAGAAGAAAGAGGGGTAGAGAGGGTGGGAGAGAGGATGGGAGGGAGGGTGAGAAGGAAGGGAGGGAGTGTACTGGGAGAGAGGAGTGGTAGAGTGGGAGGGGAAGTAGGGTAGAGAGGAATGTTGGAGGGAAGATGGAAAGTTGGAGGGGGCGAAAGAAAGGGTGTATGGAGGGTCGAAGAGGTACAGTGGGTTTCTATTTTGGGGGGTATTGTTGACAAGAGGAATGGCTGTGTTTATTGTTTAATGTTATATGGCCCCGGTTATGCACAGTATATATGTGACTGTACGAAATGAAAATGGAAAATAAAAACACATTTACATTTAAGAAAGCTGATACGAGAGAAAGAAATAATAATAATTAAAAAAAGAAAGTTGCGTTCTCTTTGGGGAGGTGTCGTTATCTGCATCCTTGATCTTCCTGCTTTGACCATCTTGCTTACAGCCAAATGTTTATTAGAATGATTACTATAATCATCACACTGCCAACAAGAGTTTGCCGCGTTAAAACACCAACTTCCAAAGGGCAACATTTAGCTGTGAGTGCTGGACCATCAGAAAGGCTGGATGAAGAAAAATGGGCTCCTTTGAAGCGTAGTGCTGGAGAAAATTGTTAAAAATGCCTTGGATCCCTAAGAAATCTCCAGCAGTAAATGAAATAAATCCATACTGCTGCTGAAAGCACTGATAACTGAGCTGAAGCTTAAATATTCTGGACAAATGATGTGAAGGAAAGGAAATCCTGAAGCAGGAAAAAATCAAAGGCAGTCAAAGGTCAGACCAGCAGAAGACTAGATAGCAATAGCAATTGCACTTACACTTATATATCGCTTTACAGGACTTCAGGGCCTCCTCTAAGCCGTTTACAGAGTCAGTGTATTACCCCCAACAATCTGGGTCCTCATTTTAACCACCTTGGCAGGACAGAAAACTGAATCAACCTTGAGTCTGGTGAGATTCGAACTGGCTAATTGCAGGCAGCCGGCAGGCAGCAGAAGCCTACAGTACTGCACTCTAACCACTGCGCCACCAGGGATCATGGCTTGATACCATCACTGATGACACAAGCAGAAGCTTCAAAGGACTCAGAGAAGAAATTCCCAGGAGTCAATCTTGACAATACGGATGGAAACTAATCAAGGAGAAAAGCAACCTAGAACTAAGGAGAAATTTCCTAACGGTGAGAGCAATTAACCAATGGAATAACTTGCCTTCCGAGGTTTGCGTTACACCAAACGTGTAAGTAAAAAGGGAGTAGGGACATACAAGTTACACCTACAGCAGAAGAAGCTTGTCTTTGAAATGGAAAAGTCAGTTCACCGCTTATCCTACTGGCTTACAGAGTTGCAACTAGTATGCAAGTTTTGTTCAAATGGGAATAATCTGGGGTAGGACGCAAAACTAGTTGACAAGTTAGTTAGGTAGATGGCAAGTTAGGTAGCTGGTTGACAAGTTAGCTGGTTTTATTTAATTAATTTTAGATTCAATTTGGATGTAACTCCAGTTCTGGGCAATTTGCAAATTATGTAAGATAAAAGGCCATTCAAACCCAAACAAAGTGAAATCTGAGTTGAATATACAAACAGAAGACAAAAAAATAACAAACACGCCCAAGCCCCAAGACTCGGGAGAATAGCCTGATCTTTAAGACTTTTTAAAAGGTGGGGATCTCCCTCCCTAACCCCCCCCCCAAAAAAAAAATATAGAGAACATCTTAGGGACTGGAGGATAAAACATACAAAGGACAGTTGCAGAAATTGGGTATATCTAGTTATGTCTAATGTAATGAGAAAACAGACTTCCAGTACTTGAGGGGCTGCCACAAGGAATGTAACAGAATAGCAGAGTCAGAAGGGACCTTGTAGGTCATCTAGTCCAACCAAGCAGGAGACCCTACCCCATTCCTGACAGATGGCAATCCAGTCTCTTCTTGAAAGCCTCCAAGGATAAAGCTCCCACAACTTCCGAAGGCAACTTCTGTTCCATTGGTTGATTGTTCTCACTATCGGGAAATTGCTCCTTATTTCTAGGTTGAATCTCTCCTTGTTCAGTTTCCATCCACTATTCCTTGTCCTGCTTTCAGATGCTTTGGAAAATAGTTTGACCCCCTTCTTCTTTCTGTGGCAGCCCCTCAAATATTGGAAGACTGCTCTCATGTCTCCCCTGGTCCTTCTCTTCACTAGACTAATCATGCCCAATTCCTGCAACCATTCATTATATGTTTTAGCCTCCAGTCCACTAATCATCAACAGGAATATCTAATAGTCATCAGGAAGAGGGGGGTTCAATCTTTCTCCAAAGTATCTGAAGGCAGAAGAAGCCGCAATGGATGGAAACTAATCACAGAGAGAACTAACTAAGGAATAAAAAGAGATTTCCTGACAGTGAGCAATTAACCAATGGATCAGCTTGTCTCTAGATGCTGGGATTACATCATCACTGGAGATTTTTAAGAATAGAAAACTATTTGTCTGGAAGGGTATAATGTTTCCTTCCTGAGCAAGGAGTTGGACTAGAAGACCTCCAGGGTTCCTTCCAACTCTATTAGTTGATTATTTGGAAAGGTCCTGACCACGATTAGAACACGTAACATACAGATAATGCTCAGGTGAATTTCTACCAAAGGAATACATGTTTCATTGTCATCTGTGGCCTCAGGCCTGAACAGGATTTAGCAATGCAATATAACTGTAACAATGCGGTCGAACACGTCCCTTTCCTCCTTCAGCCTCGAGACCTTTTCAGTTATCACCAATTACAGAAACAAACCACACTTTTCGTTCCCATTGGCATACGAGGCAGTCCATGACACACCGTACTGCCAATTGCCACAAGTTCTTTTTTTTTGCAATAAATTCAGGAAGAGAAAGAGAGAAGTTTTGGGTTAGTGCAGGTTCAATTCCTGAAAATCATATAATTTCTTTTATTCTTTCTGGCCTTTTTTAATCTCCACTACTGCAGCCTGCAAAGTAACATACAAATTGTCTGTGTGTGTGTGTGTGTGTGTGTGTGTGTCTGTCTCTCTCTCTCTCTCTCTCTCTCTCACACACAAACACACACACACCCCTGAACTGGAGCTTCCAAAGCCACAAATTAGCTGTGGCTTTTCTCCAAAGGTGCATCATAAATCCATCAGTCAGATGTTTGGGTGGGGGAACCTGGATGGCTGCAGGACAGAACAGGTCAATCCGACATGCTGCTGTTGGATGCAGTGACCTTAGCAGGGAAGGCACTGATTAAACCATCCCCAGGTAGTCCTCGACTTACAACAATTCATTTAATGACCATTCAAAGTTACAACAGCAGTGAAAAAAGTGACTTATGGTCGTTTTTCATGCTGACGACCATTGTAGCACCCCCAAATCAAAATTTCAGATGCTTGGCGATTGGATCATATTTATGACCCTTGCAGGATCCCAGAGTTACGTGATTCCCCTTTTGCGACCTCCCGACAAGCGAAGTCCATGGGAAAGCCCAGATTCACTTCACAACCTTGTTAGTAACTTAACCACTGCAGTGATTCACCTAACAATGGTGGCAAGAAAATGGGGCAAAAGTCATTTAACTGTCTCACTTAGCAACAGAAGCATTGGGCCTTCAATTGTGGTCATAAGTTGAGGACTACCTGAGCAGGGAAAGGTTAAAGCTTGGGAGCCACCCAACCCATCAAACCAGGGTTCGAATTACAGGAGGAAAGTCTGAAATTCTCTAATTCTCAGCCTGTTTGGAAACGCAACATCCGTGTAAAATCCGGACCTACCGTTAGTGAATTTGTCCAACTGGACAGCAACGCCTAGTCAACTTTGCAAAACGTAAGATTGACAAACTAAGCAGGATCATGACTGCTTAGGGCTTGGAAGGGAGGCCACTAATAAAGTCCAGAGTGGGCTACACTGAGAAGTGAAGACGCCAGAAGATGACTGAACCCAGCTGAATGCTCCTGCAAAACGGAATTCCATGGATGAGTGCATGAAGCTGCCAGGAGCCAAAACGCCAGTCAAGGAGAGATTTTTAACCTTACCTTGCGAGGTCTCCCTAAGATCGTCTCCCTCTTCTGCAAACTCAGGCCACCTGTACCCGCTCCCTCTCCACACTCCAACCCACCTCAGTTCCAACTGCCAACTGCCAAGAAAAGCCTGGCAAAGCCTTTTTGTACTTTCGAGCCACAGAGGTTGGACTGGTTTGGCAGAAATCCGTAAGCACAATGAAAGCAACGAAGGCTCTTTGGCCAGAGTTGGATAAATAAAGAGAGCGCCTTCCAAGGGTTGGAGCTAACCAGGGTGTCAGTCAGTGCCTGCCCCCCTGCTCCCCAGCCGACCCCCAAGCGGGAGGGCAGAGCATTTTTTTTTAGAAACCTGCTCAGACCCACAGAATTGAGTGGGATCTTCCTTCCCCTGATATGCAAAATTTTCAGTTCATCCACCGGATGAATTGAGGGGGGGGGGGGACACAGATCAGAAGTGAAACTTAACTGGCAGCTGCAAGCTTGGAGCCCCTCATTCTGTCCTGGCTGGGGATGGAGTCCAACATGTCTTAAGGAGCACCTGATTGGGAAAGGCTAGATGACCTCGTGGGTTGAGTTTCCTTCCCATGAGTCTTTGGGGTTGTCCTTTTGGGGAGGGGGAGGCATCCTTTAGGGCAGTGGTAGTCAACCTGGTCCTTACCGCCCACTAGCGGGCATTCCAGCTTTCATGGTGGGCGGTAGGGGTTAGCTGTAACTCTGCTTTATAAATTATATAAAGTAAATTTACTTCCCTACTTTATAAATCACCATTACTGTGCAACTGGTGGGCGGTTAGAAAATTTTAATACTACCAGAAATACAAAAGTGGGTGGTAGGTATAAAAAGGTTGACCCTGCTTTAGGGTCTTGCTCTGAGGTTCAACCTCTGCAGCACGACCACCAGATCAAGCCCAGCTTCCTCAAAAATTTATTTATTTATTATTAGGAGAATAAGGGGCTTCTCAGCTCCCCCAACCCACATAATTCCTGAAAGTCGGACCTTGAACACACACCTCTTCCTTTTCCCGCCCGGCTTTGCCAAACCCTATATCAATTAACCAGTGGAACAGCTTGCCACTAGAAGTTGTGGATGGTCCAACACTGGATGTTTTTTAAGAAGAGATTGGACTGCCATTTGTCAGAAATGATCTGTAGGGTCTCCTGCTTGGGAAGTGGGGGGGTTGGACTAGATGGCCTCCAAGGTCCCTTCCAATTCTGTTAATCTGTTAAATGTTTCTCCCCCACCCTATAACCCGTTTCTCCTATCCACGGCCTGGCTTGACACCAGACACCCATCTGAATGGTCAACTAGGAGCCTCCAAGAGAGCAAAAGTCCCCTTCCCTTTAGCCAAACTCTTCCATGAGATGAAAGTAGAGGGTCGCAAATCGGGTGTGTAACTCAGCTCAGGTTAGAAAGGGGTGGTGGGAACCCAGCCAGAGGGTCTCCCGGGCTCTGGCTTCTCGGGACCAGGTGTGGATGCCCGCTCCTCTCTTTGCCCATTTCCCAAGCCGTCCCTGAAGTCTTGCCCCCTCCTCCTTTCCCCATCCTAGGGGAATGCATCTCCAGCCTTACCTGCCGGAGCCAAACATCACATGGCTACAATGGGTCATGAGAACCCAGCCAGAGGGTCTTCGGGGCAGAGGGGGCTTCTCGGGGCCAGTCTAGATGCCCCCTCCACTCTTTGCCCACCTAAAGTCTTACCCCTCCTTCCTTCCATCCTTTCCCCCCCCCCATCCCATGCCCCCCCCACGCATCTCCAACCTCACCTGCTGGAGCTCAGCTGGCTACCACGGGTGGTGGGAACCCACCAGAGACTCTTCTGGGCAAAGGTCTATAGATGCCCTCCCAAGAGGTCCCTAAAAGCCTCAACCCCTCCTCCGTACTGCCTCATCCCCAGCCTCCTGGCTGGGCTCCAGCAGGTAAGGATGGAGTCCCGTGTAGGGGGGCCTTGGATGGGGAAGGGAGGAGAGGGTTAGGCTTTAGGGATCCCATGGGAGGGGGGCAAAGGGGGCTTCTCGGAGCTGGGGCCATATGCCCTCGCCCAAATTTGCCCCCTACCGAGGGATCCCTAAAGCCTAACCCACTCCTCCCTTCCCCATCCAAGGCCCCCTACATGCGTCTCCATCCTTACCTGACGGAGCCCAGCCACAATACTCAGCTGGATCCATGGGAAGCCACCAGAAAGATTTCTGGGCAAATGGGGCTTCTTGGAGCCAGGCCAATATGACCTCGCCCCATTTGCCCCCTCCCGAGGGATGCGTGGGAAGCCACCAGAGACTCTACAGGGCAAAGGAGGCCTAGATGCCCACTTACCCTCTTTGCCCACCTAAAGTCTTCCCACTCCTTTCCTCTATCCCAAGACCCCCACTCACATCTCCAGCCCCACCTGCCAGAGCCCAGCTCCTGGCTAACCATCAGAGACTCTTCTGGGCAAAGGGGGTTTTTCCAAATGCCCTCAGCTCCATTTTCCCCCCTGCCTAGGGGTCCCTAAAACCTAAGCCTTCTCCCTCCCCCATCCCAGGCCCCCAAACACGTGTCTCCATCCTCACCTGCCACAGAACCCAGCCACTGGCTACAATGGGTCGTGGGAATCCACCAGAGACTCTACAGGGCAAAGGGGCTTCTCGAGCCAGGTCTAGATGCCCTCTTCCCTCTTTGCCCACCTGAAGTCTTTCCCCCTTCCCTCTATCCCATGACCCCCACTCGCGTCTCGAGCCTCAACAGCCATGAGCGACAGCTGGCTACAAAGCGTCGTGGGAACCCACCAGAGACTCTTCCAGGCAAAGGGGGCTTCTCGGAGCTGGGTCCATATGCCTTCGCCCCCATTTTTCCCCCTCCTGAGGGATCCCTAAAGCCTAACCCCCTTCTCCCTTCCCCATCCAAAGCCCATCTACACGTGTCTCCAGCCTCACCTGCCGGAACCCAGCCCCTGGCTGCAACGGGTTGTGGGAATCTACCACAGACTCTTCCAGGCAAAGGGGGCTTCTCGGAACCAGATCTGCATGCCCTCTCCCCTTTTTCCCCACCTCTTACCCCTCCTTCCCCTTATCCCAGGTCCCCCACTCACGTCTCCAGCCTCACCAGCCGGAGCCCAGCCACTGGCTACCTACCACGGGTCGTGGGAACCCACCCGAGACTTTTCCGGGATTCTCGGAGCCGGGTCTATATACGCCCTGCCAAGGGGGTCTCTAAAAGCCTCACCCCCTCCTCTTCCCTTCCCCATCGCAGCCCCCTCCCCAACCCCCACGCGCGTCTCCAGCCTTACCTGCACACGAGCGAGCTTCGCCCCCGCGCTGCTCTTCTCCTCCTCCTCCTTCTCCTCAAGCGCCGTTTCCTCCCTTCTCGCCTCTTCTTCCCCACCGCCTCCGGCGGGGCGGGGCGGGACGGGGCGGTCACGAGTGGGGAGGAGCCGAAGCCGCCTCGGGGACGCCCGCCGAGCCGCGGGAGGATTTCCCACGCCTCACGCTCGCGGCTGCAGCCCGCGGTTCCCGCCGGCCGGAGAAGCCCCGCCCCCTTGGGCGAGGCCCCCCCCCCTTGAAGAATTGATGGGCGGCGTCCCACCTCAACCCCCTCACCAATCTGAGGAAAAGGTGGGGGGCTATGTTCGCCTTGGACTGAGTCTGTCAAAAGAACCCCGGGGTGGTTTTTTTGTGGCACAACAGCCTTGCAGGGTCGTCCAATGCTCTTTGTATCCACTCTGGCCGTCTCTGGGAGGGTCTGGGACGGTGGGAATTGCTTCACAAGAGCCCTAAGAAGTGGGGCAGATAAGGTAAGACTGTTGCTCACACACACACAGACCCAAGTTCTCATTGTTATGCACGGGGTTCAGTTGGGGGTGAGGGTGTGGGGAGTGAAATTGAGATGTAGCAAAAGGAGATGGATGCTGTGTGAAGTCCCCCTCAACTCAAGGCACCTACAGGTAGTCCTCAGCATACGACCACAATGTTAAGTGAGAAATTCCCCTAGGAGACTTCAAAAAGTAGCTGGCAACAGAGAAAGAATAATAATAAGAAGAAGCGGAAAATAATAAGAAGAAGAAGAAAATAATAATAAGAAGAAAATAATAATAATAAATAACAATAAATAATGATAATAATAATAATAACAACAACAACAACTCAACTCCGCCGTTGCCGGTCCCAAGCCTGGATGAGAAAGGAGGAGGGTTGGGGTCAGGTTGGCAACTGGTCCCATAAAAAAACCCCGCCAAGCCATACAATATGGTGAAAGAAACGAATAAAAATTTTATACCGCATCAGTTGTCGCACGGGTTAACAAGGGCCGCGGCGGATGTTGGGGTCCCTGGACATCCGTCGATAAGTGGGCTACAAGTGGACCAGCCAACAAAACGACAAAAATATAGTGCAGATGAAAACCGTGCCATAATGGCCTGTTACTACAACTCAGAGCCAGAAAAAAGAGGCTATTTAAAGCGAATGTATGAATTATGGAAAGAACAATATCCAGATTCAAATGTTAGTGAACAATGGCTAGCAGATCAAAGGCGATTTATTATACGGAATAAAGTGTTTAGTGAAGTTGAACTTGAGGAAATTCAGGCAAATTGCAAAACCAAAAAAACAATATCACAAGCGGAAATAACTGATATTCAAGACACAACTAAAGACATTATAGTAGAACTCCCAGAAGAAGCTCTCGGGGAGGAAATAACGGTTTCACCACAAAACCGTGTTCGACTAAAGCGCGCTCGACGAAACCGCGTAGCTGACGTCATCACAGCGCGACAACAGCGTGGAGAAAAAAGCACGCTGTAAACGCTAAAGCTAAAATTAACACCTAAACCTAAACCTAACCCCCCTAAACCTAATCCTAAACCTAACCCTAAACCTAACCCTTAACCTAACCCTAAACCTAACCCTAAACCTAACCCTTAACCTAACGCTAAACCTAATCCTAACCCTTAACCTAACCCTAAACCTAACCCTAAACCTAACCCTAACCCTTAACCTAACCCTAAACCTAACCCTAACCCTTAACCTAACCCTAAACCTAACCCTTACCTTAACTTGAATCGGCTTGCTTTCAAAGTGCTATTTAAAGCGCCCTTTTTTCTCCGCGGTCGCTGTTGTCGCCCTGCTGATGACGTCAGCGACGCGATTTAATCGGGCATGCTTTAGTGGAGCGCGGTTTTGTCGTGCCACAGGAAATAACACCACCACCACTAGAACCAGTTATCACTGAACCAACTGATGAACTAACTCAAAGACAAAAAGAATTGAAGGATAAGATCATGGAGCATTTTCTGCTTAATGAGGAAAGGCAACGTTTATCATCACTAAAAACTGTGCCTAAGAAAATTTTGGCCCCTATCATGAAAATGGTTAATGCAGTGTTTTCAACAATTGAATCGGGATCCATCTTGGAAACGAACCAGTTAATGTACAGCGCAGCTGTAATAGTCACTAATGAACTAGGCATTAAAATCAAAGTACCTAGTCACACAACAGAAAAAGCATCAAAGCCAAAGTGGAAAATCCGATTAGAACAAAAAGTCAAAAAATTAAGGGCAGATGCTAGTAACTTAAAGAACATGCATGAGCAACGGCTTAAAAACAACAAAACCATAGATCAGCTAATCAGAAGATATAGATTGGATACAAGAAACATCAATGAAGCTGTAGAGATTGTAAAACAGCGGATAATAGCAACAGCTAGAAAAATTGAAAGATATGAGGCACGAATCATCCAATATAAACAAAATCAGCAATTTCGATCAGACCAACGGTGTTTTTATCAAAGTCTTAATGTGAATGGTGACACCAAAAGTTAAAAACCAGAAAAGCAGGCCACAGTTGAATTCTGGAAAGAATTGTGGGAAAATGCAAAGGACTACAATAAGGAAGCAAAGTGGATACATGACTTTGAGAAAAGCATTGGCAACAAACAAATGCAAGTATTAGAAATAACATCTGAGATGGTCAAAAATCGAGTAAAAAAGGTAAAGAATTGGACATCACCTGGAAAGGACCAATTACATGGTTTCTGGCTCAAATATCTGACCAGTTTACATGCAATATTGGCCAGGCAACTGAATGAAATTTTACAAAAGGGCCAAATTGATGAATGGTTGACAACTGGAAAAACATACTTGATTCAGAAAGATGCAACTAAAGGAAGAACACCTGAAAACTACAGACCAATAACATGCTTGCCAACAACCTTCAAATTACTCACAGGCATTATTGCAGATAACATGATGGATTATTTGGAAACAAACAACATCTTGCCAGTAGAGCAAAAAGGCAACAAAAGAAGGAGCAGGGGCACAAAAGATCAGCTTCTAATTGATAAAATGATATTAGAAAATTGTAAGAACAGAAAAACGAACTTGAATGTGATCTGGATTGATTACAAAAAGGCATTTGACTTACTGCCACATAGTTGGATCATAAAATGCTTAGAAACAACTGGCATTAGCAAAAATATTACATCCTTTACTGAAAAGGCAATGAAACAATGGAGAACTGAGTTGGCAGTAGGGAATGAGATCTACGGAATGGTTAATATCAAGCGAGGAATTTTCCAGGGTGATTCACTTTCACCTCTTCTCTTCATCATCGCAATGATCCCACTATCAGTAATCTTAAAAAAAATGAAATTAGGCTACCAAACAGCCAAAGAAGCTGAAAAAAATTGCATTTACTATATATGGATGATTTGAAACTCTATGGAAAGTCAGAAATAGAAATCCAATCATTGAAAAATACAGTCCGAGTATTCAGCACCGATATTTCAATGCAGTTTGGCATGGAAAAATGTGCCACTGTATCCATAAAAAGAGGCAAAATCACTGCATGTGAGGGAATTGCAATGCCCAATGGCCAACTAATTAAATGCAACGAAAATGAAGCCTACAAATACTTAGGCATTCTGCAGTTGGATAACATCAAGCATGGAGAAGTAAAAACTATTGTCAGGTGAGAGTACACCAACAGAGTTAGGAAAATTTTGAAATCTAAATTGAATGGTGGAAATACAATCAAGGCCATAACTACCTGGGCAATACCAGTTATAAGATACACAGCTGGTATAGTTAACTGGACACAAGCCGATTTGGACATTATGGACCGAAAAACCAGGAAACTAATGACAATGCACTACAGTTTACATCCACGTGGTGATACTGATAGACTATATCTGCCCCGAAAATCAGTTGGCAGAGGATTATTACAAGTGAAGCAAACAGTTGAAGAAGAAAAACATGCACTGGCTGATTATTTAAAAGAAAGTCAAGAACATCTATTAATTGAAGTAAAGAACAAAAAACTACTGAAGGCCCAACAGACGAAACAAGAATACAGAAAAGATGTGATAAAATCAAGAATGGAGAGTTGGCAGAACAAAGCACTGCATGGCCAATTTCTGGAAAAAATAAAAGATAAAGTGGACAGTGAACAAACTTGGTTATGGTTAACAACAGGTACATTAAAGAAAGAAACAGAGTCACTAATCCTGGCTGCACAAGAACAAGCTATCCGCACAAATGCCATTAAGGCCAAAATCGAAAAATCCTCTGATGATGCCAAATGCAGACTTTGCAAAGAAGCTGATGAAACTGTTGATCACATACTCAGCTGCTGTAAAAAAATCGCGCAGACCGATTATAAATTGCGGCACAATTCAGTAGCACAAATGATCCATTGGAATTTGTGCAAAAATTATAATATTAAAACAGCAACAAACTGGTGGGAACATCACCCTGAAAAAGTCACCGAAAATCAGATGGTCAAGATCTTGTGGGATTTTCGCATACAAACAGACAAAATACTGGCGCATAATACACCAGACATCACACTGGTTGAGAAAAATAAGATCACAATCATAGACATCTCAATACCAGGTGATAGCAGGGTCGCCGAGAAGGAACATGAAAAAATTGCTAAATACCAGGACTTAAAAATCGAAATTCAACGACTATGGCACAAACCAGCAGTGGTAATTCCAGTGGTAATTGGCACACTGGGTGCTATTCCAAAAGCACTGGAATTACATTTAAAACAGTTAAAAATTGACAAAATCACCATCAGTCAAATGCAAAAAGCTGCACTGCTTGGATCTGCACGCATATTACGAAAATACATTACTGAGTGGGGCCCAACTAGTAATCAATGCCAAATCCGGCAAAACAACTGGCTGCTGTGATACAATTCTGTTGTTGCGAATAATAATAATAATAAGCTAATTGCAAGATAATTCAGAATAAAATATTCCAGATAGTTTTTGCTTGTTAATTCATATTAGTTCCTGAAATTAATATACATGTGTGTCTGTGCATACATATAGATATATACATATATACGTCAGGGGTGGGCTGGGCGCCTACCCACGTTGGTGCTGGTTCGCTTCGTGCATGCTTTGCTACTCATATATATGAGTATTCCTTGATTTACGACACAATGGAGCTCAAAATTATTATTGCTAAGTGAGAAATTTGTTAAGTGACTTTAGCCCCATTTTACGACCTTTCTTGCCACAGTTGTTAAGTGAATCCCTGAAGTTGTTAACATAATTGACACGGTTGTTAAGTGAAGCTGGCTTCCTCATTGTCTTTGCTTGTCAGGAGGTCGTAAAAGTGGAAAATGTGACCCCGGAACACTGCAACCATCATAAATGTGAGTCAGATGTCAAGCATCCAAATGTAAATCACTTCACCATGCGCATAAGTGTGAAAAATTGGGCATAAGTCACTGTTTTCAGTGCCACTGTAACTTTGGACAGTCATTAAATGAACTGTTGTAAGTTGAGGACTACCTGTATTAAAATCATCCTGGGAAAGTTCCTTTAATTCAGATTCCATACCTGGTCTCCATGCAGCTTATATACCAACAATAATTGGTAGTCCTTGACTTACGACCACAACTGAACCCAACTTTTCTATTGCTAAGTGAGACAACTGTTAAGTGAGTTTTGCTCCATTTTACAACCATTTCTTGCCATGATTGTTAAGGGAATCCCTGCAGTTGTTAGGTAACACGGTTGTTAAGTGAATTTGCTTGTCAGAAGGTGCAAAACATGACTCATATTGCAACGAACATAAATAGGAGTCAGTCACCAAGCATCCAGATTTTGATCTGTGGCCATAGGGGTGCTAAAACGGTCATAAGTGTGAATAAGGGTCACAAGTCACTTTTTTTCAGTGCTGGTGTAATTTTGGTCACTAAATTGAACTTTTGTAAGTGGAAGACAAACTGTATGCTTCTAAAAACTGCAAAGAAATTCCTGTTTGCCGGAAAATAATAATAATTTGAGAATTGTTGGACTTTCTTCCCTATGGCTGGAATTGTAAATTGTATTTCATTGAGCAGGGTAGAATGTTTTCTTTCAACTCAGCTGCAATAAACAAGCTTTCTCTGTAATAAACAAACTTTCTCTTTCAGCTGCAGGTTATCACCAAGGTTCTCCTTCCTTCCTTCCCACCCATCTTCCTTCCTTTGCTTGTTTTCTCTGATATTCCTTAGCCAAATAATCTCCGTGCGAATGCAAACATCCCATAAAGTTGACCCTAAACCGGTTTGGTCAGGAACATCTGTCTGTCAATGGATCTCAGTTTTTACAGGGCATAAAAAATCATTACCAGTAATTATCCCCATTCTGACGGAAAACGCTCTGACGTTGTTCATGCTCTGCTAAACAACGAATTCCCACAACAGTGTCTTTGGCCCCTAGCATTTCAAACCACATAGTATGGCTGTATTATTATTATTGTCCTCATCTTTTTTATTACCTGTTCCTTTACCGTTAAAAGTGATTGTAACTGTGTTATTTGCATCTTAGCATTTATGTGGATTGCTTTTATTTAGTATCCTATGACTATCACTGAGTGTTGGATCTTATGATTTATGATGATTGCATTTTATGATTGTGATCGTGATTTATCATTTGTTGTTTGTATGAACACGGAGAGTATATGCACAAGAGACAATTCCTTGTCTGTCCAATCACACTTCTCTTCTGTGTTCTATTCTATATTCTGTTCTGTTCTGTTCTGTTCTATTCTACGTATATTCTGTCCTATTCTTTTCCATTCCATTCTTATTCTATTCCTTTCCTTTCCATCCCATTCCATCCCAATACTATTCCTATTCTAATTCCTATTTCATTTCATTCCAATTCTTATTCCAATTCTATTCCATTCCATTCCATTCCATTCTATTCTATTCTATTCTATTCTATTCTATTCTGGAATCTAATGTTATTTATGGAATGAGCTAGGAACTATAACCCCAGTTGCAACTGTTAATCAACAGATTAAATAAAACGAATACATACACATTCTTAATCCTGGGGATTAGCTCTGCTGAATTTAGCAAGCAGCTTAATTGATCCTGGTAACATAGGGATAAGATTCTTAATTTACAGAGCAGTCAGGAGCGAGCCAGTCTTATAGACTGGATCTGTTTCCCGAAATAGACTGGCCTGTTCAGTGTTGTGACAAAAGAACACAAAGGCATCTCACAGCCAAAATTTGCAAACTGCCCTAAAATTAGGTACAGCGGTGGAGGTGGGCATCTAAGGGGGATCAAAACTGGTGATCTGTTGGAGTTTCTGTCTGTAATTAAAGGGGAAAAAGGTGTCTCTGAAGCCAACATTTCTTAAAGACGTCATTCCTTTATCATCTTCTTCTATACATACATACATACATACATACATACATACATACATACATACATACATACATATATATATATATATATATATATATATATATATATATATATATATAAATAAATGGCTGTGTGTCTCTGTGTGTGTGTGTTCCAGCATAACACACTGGAACGCCTCGAGCAATTTCAACCAAATTTGGTACACAGATGACTTACTCTCTGGAGACAAACACTGTGGGGGTAAGACACCCCTAACACCCCTCGGTGGCACTTGTGAAGATAAAAGAAAATGAACATGCCATTTTTTCACGTGCCCAGGGAAGGGGGGAATCCTGTGAAATTCATGAAGACTGGGCCGAAGGTTACAAGGAGTCCTTGACTTATGACAGTTGATTTAGTCACCATTCAAAGTTATGACGGCACTGAAAATGTGACTGAGGACCGTTTTTCACAGTTATGGCCTTTCCAGCATCCCCATGGTCACGTGATCCAAATTTAGAGCTTGGCTACCGGCTCATACTTATGACAGTTGCAATGTCCCAGGGACACATGACCTTCTGACAAGACAAGTCAATGGGGGAAGCCAGATTCACTTAACAACTGTGCTACTAATTTAAAACCTGCAGCGATTCACTTACCAACTGTGGAAGAAAGTTCGTAAAATGAAGCAAAACTCACTTAACTGTCTCGCTTAGCAGCCAACATTTTGGGCTGAATTGTGGTCGTAAGTCCAGGGCTTCATCGGTAAGTTTTGCTGATCACAGGGAGTAACAAAAAAGCAATAGGGAGATTGCCTTACTCTCAGGTGTTGGCTTGGAGTAGCCAGGAGAGACTCTTTTCAAGCATATCTTAATCATCACCACCAGAATTAGGAACTTGCTTTTTTTTAAAATGAATAAAAAAAACAAAAACAGGAGCAAGCCACTGCAATCTGAAAGGGAGAAATATCTGACCTCTCCGCTTAACAAAACCCTTTGATTGTTGCTTTATTTCCTGTGTTTGCATAAAGTCACACCGTGCTCGCAGGCCTGAGCCTCTATATCCTGGGTTCAGGTTTTCCTGAACGCTTGCCAACCTAATCTTTCCTTGCCCAGGCCAAGCTTGTTCTTGTTAAACTTGTGTTATTGCCAGCGAAAATTACTCACACGCCATTAACTCCCAAAGCAATACCATCGGCAAAAGGTTTTTTCAGTTTTGTGGCATCTACAGTTCCTGACAGTGCAAAGTGTGTGTGTGTGGTGTGTGTGTGTGTGTGTGTGTGTGTATGCGTGCACGCTGCTCAGTCCATTCGCCCACCACCACCAAAAAAGAAAAAAAAAGCCGTTCTTTGTGTCCACAAAGATATAGAACAAACCACGGGACCCAAATACGAGAATCAATTCTGTAGCGGCTGAAAGAGAGCCAGGATCAAATATGCTTCTTGAGGTTTTTCCTGTTATAAAGGATGTTTGCCAAAGGCAGAATGAACAGAATAAACAGAGATGACTGGGACATAGAAGCGTACAAAATACACAACTGGAGAATCCCTTGTCTGAAAGGGTGGAAAGCAGTGATGGGGAAACTTTTGGGCCCAAACCAGAATATGCGTGCATGTGTGCGCGCCGGAAACCCGAAGACCAGTTGGACAGTGTGTATAAGCCTGGTTTGGGGGCATTTTTCGGGCTATTTTCAGGCTCATTTTGGGGGCATTTTCAGGCTGTTTTCCAGACTGTTTTCAGGGTGTTTTTTGGGGAGGTCTTTTTCGGGCCATTTCAGGTCTGAGAACAGCCCTAAAACAGCCTGTTTTTTAAACCAGAAGAGCAGCTGGCAATAGCATGCGTGCCATCGGTTCACCCTCATGGGTATAGAGACTCCTGCTTGATCAGGGGGTTGGACTAGAACAGTGTTTCTCAACCTTGGCAACTTGAAGATGTCTGGACTTCAAGTCCCAGAATTCCCCAGCCAGCTGGGGAATTCTGGGACTTGAAGTCCAGACATCTTCAAGTTGCCAAGGTTGAGAAACACTGGACTAGAAGACCTCCAAGGTGCCTTCCAGCTCTATTCTCAAATAGAGCAGCATTACAGGTAATCCTCAATTTACCACCACAGTTGAGGCCAAAAATTATGTTGCTAAGCGAGACAATTGCTCCGTGAGTTTTGCCCCATTTTATGACTTTTCCTGCTACCGTTGTTAAGTGAATTACCACAGTTGTTAAGTGACCTGTGCTGCAATCCAAACCTGACCGCCGTTGCTTCGACAAGCATTGGGTGGTTGAGATGGACTTCATTGTTACGAACTTTACAGAAAAGTGAGCGCAAACCAAGTGAATCCCTGAACATATATCCTTCTTCTTGTGCCAGAGGTGGGTTCCTACCAGTTCGCACATATTCGGTAGAACCGGTTCGTCAAATCTACCGAACCGGTTAGAAGAGGTTCCACCAGCGGACCCGGAAAGCAGGCCACACCTACAGAAGAGGTTCCAAAAAATTTTTGAAACCCACCACTGGCAAGGATCTTGTAACTTGACAGCTTTAAGACTTGCACGCTTCAATGCCAGAGTTTCTGAATAGCTACTTGGACCGACCTAAGTACTAATCCAATTACAGGCTAGGTGGAAAATAGATCAAAAAATTGGCTTTATTCAAGTTGAGGATAATCTGTTTAAACAAATAAGAGATCAAAGCTTAATGCATATAAAGAGGATATATAATGTACTAATACAGATGGATTCGGAAACAGAATTAGTTAAAGATTGTATGATAAAATGGGCTCAAAATATTGAGGAACCAATAATGTTGGATACATGGGAAAGAATTTGGGTAAGAAATGTGAAATTTACACAAGCTCAAAATCTGAGAGAAAATTTTTACAAGATGTTCTATAGATGGCATTTAGATCCTAAAAAGTTGGCTTCTATGTATCCGAATGTACAGCCTAAATGTTGGAGGTGTGGTTCTCTCGATGCTACATATTATCATATATGGTGGACCTGCCAAAAGGTTAAGGCATTTTGGATAAAAATATGGTGGGTCATGCAAAATGTTTTTAAAAGAAGGATAAAGTTTATTCCTCAGTTATTTTTACTAGGTATATGTACTGATTTTACAGTGGTAGAGACCAATTTGATTCTGCACCTGATAACTGCAGCAAGACTGTTGGTGGCGCAATATTGGAAGAAGGAAGACTTGCCTACAATCCAAGAATGGACATTGAAAGTAACAAACTTAGCTGAAATGGCTAAAATATCGGCATATCTCAAAGATCATTCAAATGAGAGATATAAACGAGACTGGAAAAAATGGATTGACTATATACAAAATAAATACGGGACTAAGAAATTCCAGTTAGCCTATGCTTAAGGTCAGAAATGATTTAAACTGTTAAAAGTTAGTTCAGTAAGAAGAAGCTAAGTTCAATCTAGAATGTCATTAATTTCTTTATTTCTTTTTTCTCAATAGATTTTAGACTGTGTTAGTTAAAAATCCATACCGTGTACGGGTTCTGGGAAGTCGGGGGGGGAAGGAGGAGGGGGGATGGGGGGGTGGAGGGAGGGAGGGGTACACACAACAAAAAAATTTGTACTTCAATGTCTTAATGATTGACAAATGATGACATATTTGTGTTTTTTTTTTTAAAGAAAAATAAAAAAGTTCTCTTAAAAAAAAAAAAAAGTACTAATTCATAATTTCATATCCGGTCGGCAAGCCACTCCCATTTGGTCACATGGGTGGCAAGCCACTCCCACAAAGGAGGCCACACCCACAGAGTAGGTTCCAACAATTTTTGAAACCCACCACAGTCTTGTACCCTATCCATCATCGTCAGCGATTGTGGGTGCACCTCGCTTCACCCACGTAACACCTATCCTCCGCGAGCTGCGCTGGCTACCTGTCGATCTCCGGATACGCTTCAAGGTGCTACTTGCCACCTATAAAGCCCTTCATGGTAGTGGATCTGGGTACTTGAGAGACCGCCTACTGCCGATCATCTCCACACGACCCATTAGATCTCATCATTTAGGCCTCCTCCGAGTTCCATCCGCTGGCCAATGCCGACTGGCCACCACGCGGAGGAGAGCCTTCTCGGTGGTAGCCCCGACCCAATGGAACGATCTCCCCGTGGAGCTTCGTACCCTCACCACCCTCCAGGGCTTCCGCACAGCCCTTAGAATCTGGCTATCCCGTCAGGCCTGGGGCTAAAGATTGTAACCCGCCCGAATGGTATGAATGTTGCGTTTTAATCATGTACTGTCTTATATGTAAAAGTCGGTTTTCCCCCCCTTCCTTTGGATTGTGAGCCGCCCTGAGTCCCCCCAGGGAAAAGGGCGGCATACAAATAAACAATCTAAATCTAAATCATGTTGGCGATCCTATTTTTATCAACAGCCCAGTTTTGTCCAAACCAGACCCTTAGATTTTGAAGCCATGATGTTGTTTTTCTCCCTGCATCTAGTTTTGCCTTCCATCTTTCCCTGGAGGATTAACTGAAGTATGGCGTATTTTTCCAGGCATCGCATCACATGTCCAAAACATGAACATATATAAAACAATAAAAGTATGTGAGGGGTGGGGAGGATTCCTATAGTGCTGGTCCTCGATTTACAACAATTCATTTAGTGACTGTTCGAAGCCATTTTAGCGTCCCCATGATCTGGGGATCAAAATCCAGATGCTTGGCAACTGACTCACATTTAATGACAGTCATAGCGTCCCGGGGTCACTCGATCCCCTATTGTGACCTTCCGACAAGCAGAGTCAAAGAGGAAGCCACTTCACAACTGTGTTACTACTCCCTTAACAGCTGCAATGATCCACTTAACCACGGCGGCAAGAAAAGTCGCCAAACGGGGTAAAACCTACTCAACCAAGAGAGGTGAAGAAGCTTCATTGGAGGAGAAGCGAAACGTCTTCAAAAGAAAGACAAGGAAATCCAGTTGCCTCTTGAAAGAAAATAAAACCAGCTGACTAGGTGGCTCAGTGGCTAAGACACTGAGCTTGTCGATCAGTAAGGTCAGCAGTTCGAATCCCCAGTACAGGTCTCCTATGTGAGCAGGAGGTTGGACTAGATGATCTCCAAGGTCCCTTCCAACTCTGTTACTGCTTCACTGAGCAACATAGCAATAGCAGTTAGACTTATATACCGCTTCATAGGGCTTTCAGCCCTCTCTAAGCGGTTTACAGAGTCGGCATTTTGCCCCCAACAATCTGGGTCCTCATTTTACCCACCTCGGAAGGATGGAAGGCTGAGTCAACCCTGAGCCGGTGAGATTTGAACCGCCGAGCTGCAGAACTAGCAGTCAGCTGAAGTGGCTGCAGTACTGCACCCTAACCACTGCGCCACCTCAGCGTTGGGCTCCCTTGCAGTCATACCTTGAGGACTACCCTGTACAACAAGGGTCGTTCTGAATCCACCAGGGGAAAATAAGTTATCTGTTCTTTTTACGGCTCAGATTTTTTTTTTTCTCCACTGAATCAAAGCTTTCAAATATCATCCTCTTTCTACCCTTTTTAGCCTCCAGTCTGTTGCTGGATCCCAGCCAGGTTGCATAACACATTTTACGGGAAGCAATTATTTTGGCCACGCTGGAAATGAACAGAAGAAGGAAAGAAAGCACGCAGACTCATCCGACACAGGTTTCCTGCAGGAGGCAAAAAAATCAGAAGAATGTTCTTTCCTAAGAGGTAAATCTACTATTGTGGTAAAACAGCGATAAATTATTCTCCCCCTCACATTGTGGAATTTCCAATGAAGCAAAGATTGCTTTCCCCAATCCCCCAGCCCCCCCAAAAAGCATGTGTTATAAATTTAATTTGATCCCATGATGCAAAGTTATGGAATGTATTTTACCATGACTTAGATTTGTTGAATTAATAGTTTGCTTCATGTTTTAAGGGACGTTTCGGGAAACAAGCAAATAAGAGACACTTTCTCGTCTTCCATTAAAGTGTACATGATTTAGCCAGGGGTAATTCCCTTATAAATAAAAGTAGACTTCCACTTATGACCACAATCCACACCCCCACACCCCCAATTTCCATTGTTAAGTGAGACATTCCTGTTTTTCTCAATCAAGTTTTTATTTTTTTATATTCTTTATACATATCACCGTGTGGTTTGGCATCTGGATATCATACATTTCAGTAGACATAAACATAATCTTATTCCTCCTGAGTGAGACATTTCCTAAGTGAGTTTCACCCTGTTTTACGACCTTTTCTGAACCGGTTGTTAAGGGAATCACGGCAGTTAGTAGCTGTTGTGGCTCGCCAGATTCGGACAATGAGGAGGTTGGGGAGGAACATGGGCCAGTCCTGGAGTCTGGGGAAGGCTCTGATGAGGGCTCTGTGTCGGAGGCAGAGAGGGGGGCAGAGCCATCTGACAGTTACCAGCTGCCTCCAGACATCAGTGAGGCAGAAGAACAGCTGAGATGTTCCAGTGTGCGCATGCGCAGAGTTGCCAGACGAAAGGAACAGCTAAGGAACAGGGGTCAACTTGGGAGTAAGGCCAGAGGTGGACGATGAATGGCCCCTCCCAGAGGAAATAAAAGAGGAGCAAAAGGGGAGTGGAGTTGGCAGGAGACAATTAGTTTGCTTAATTGGTTCATGACTCTCCGAGACTCCTTGCCAAGTTTTGCAGATATCGTCCTGGCAGCTCTCCAAGCCAGAGAAGGTCTGTGACTGTAAATCGTCCCTTGAAAGACTTTGCTGGATGTGAATGAGCAGAATTCACAGTCAATTAATAAAAGGGTTTTTTTGCCGGGACAAGGAGTTTGCTTCTTGGTCTTAGGAAACCTCGGTCGGAAGAGTAGCACAGTTGTTAAGTGAATCTGGCTTCCCCCATTGACTTTGCTTGTCAAACGGTCGCAAAAAGAGATTGCGTGACTCAAGGTCACTGCAACCATCATAACTGTGAACCAGTTTGCCAAGCTCTAAATTCAGATCACATGACCATGGCAATGTTGGAAAGGTCATAACTGTGAAATGGTCATGAGTCACATTTTTCAAGGTTGTCGTAAGTTTGAACGATGACTAAGCAAACTGTTGTAAGTTGAGGACTACCTGTACCAATAAAGGAGACTACAGGTAGACCTCGACTTACAACCACAATTGGACCCAAAATTTCAGTTGCTAAGTGAGGCATTTTTAAAGTGTGTTTTGCCACATTTTACAACCTTTCTTTCATAGTTAGTAAGTGAATCAATGTTGTTGTTAGGTTAGTCCTTGACCTATGGCCACAATTGAACCCCAAATTTCTGTTGCTAAGTGAGGCATTATTTAAGAGAGTTTTGCCCCCTTGTGGAGTACTGTGAAGCTGCTACTATGGCAACCCCACTGCGTTGTACAGTAGAAGCCATTTGAAGGCACAACAGGCTGTATCTTAACAGAACACACACCCCGAGGAGTGTTAGGGGTGTCTAAGAGTAAGAGAGTAAGTCATCTGTGTACCAAGTTTGGTTGAAATTGCTTGAGGCGTCCAGAGATATCTGGAACATACACACACACAGCAATTTATATAGATAGATAGATAGATAGATAGATAGATAGATGGATGGATGGATGGATGGATGGATGGATGGATGGATGGATGGATGGATGGATGGATGGATGATAGATAGATAGATAGATAGATAGATAGATGATAGATAGATAGATAGATAGATAGATAGATGATATAGATATAGATATAGATATAGATATAGATATAGATATAGATATAGATATAGATATAGATATAGATATAGATATAGATATAGATATAGATATATATATATAGAGAGAGAGAGAGAGAAGAGGATAAAGAAATGAAGTCTTTATGAAATGTCGGCTTCAGGGACACATTGTTCCTCTTTAATTACAGACAGAAACTCCAACCAGATCGAGAAAGGACACAGTTTTGATCCCCCTTAGATGCCCACCTCCACCGTTGTACCTAATTTTAGGGCAGTTTGCAAAATTTGGCTGTGAGATGCCTTTGTGTTCATTTGTCACAACACTGAACAGGTGAGTCTATTTTGGGGAACAGGTCCCGTCTATAACTCTGTGTAATTCTGAACCATTATTAAATGAACTGTTGTAAGGCAGGGACTACCTATATTGAGGGGATTTTGAAAAAAAATCTCAGATTAAAAGAATGTGGATGTACAGGTTAAAGGAACACCCTTTTCAGTTGGAGAGGAAATGGTTTATTGCAGTAATGATGTAAGTACCTGCAGTTAAATTATAACAGGCCAATAAAATGTGTAAAAGAGATATTGCTAAATGCGCATAAAATGTAGTAAAACACTTTATTGTGCTTGGTTGATGAGGGTTCCTAGTGGAAATTCTGAGAGTTCGGGACCCTGAATAATATCAGTATGATTTTGATTCTGAAGAACTGAAGAAGCTTCTTGGGTGAGAAGCAATACGTCTTCAAGGAAAAATAAAGAAGTCCCCGTTGCCTCTTGAAAAAGCACTTTTGGGACAACCATGATCTGGATGACTAAGGATCTTCACAGACATTTACCTTCTAGCATCATTACAGAGAAATTTTATCCTTCAGAAATGGTTGGAGAACTTCAACTTTCACTAGTGATATTCAGGTCCCTCTTCCACCCAAGTTATAAATTTGGTGGAAAATCACAAAAGTCCAGGAGCACTCCCAACTCTACTTTCAATATTTCTACTGTAGCAAGAAGGATAGATTTTCCGTTAGGGGGGAGAAGAACTCCAGTCTTCCTGTTGTGTCAACACACACCCCCAGCAGAGCTGGCAGCAGAGTCGGACAATGAGGAGGTTGGGGAGGAACCTGGGCCAGTCCTGGAGTCTGGGGAAGGCTCTGATGAGGGCTCTGTATCGGAGGCAGAGATAGAGCCAGGGCCGTATGCCAGTTATCAGCTACCTTCAGACATCAGTGAGGCAGACGAACAGCTGGAGCCTGTTCCCAGTGTCTGCATGCGCAGAGTTGCCAGACAAAGGGAACAGCTAAGGAACAAGGGTCGACTTGGGAGTAAGGCCACAAGTGGATGATGAATGGCTCCTCCCATAGGGAATAAAAGAGGAGCAAAAGGGGAGTGGAGTTTGCAGGAGACAATTAGTTCTCTTCATTGGTTCGTGACTCTCCGAGACTCCTTGCCAAGTTCTGCAGATATTGGCCTGTCAGCTCTCCAAGCCAGATCAGGTCTGAGACTGTAAATCTTCCCTTGAAAGACTTTGCTGGATGTGAATGAGCAGAATTCACTATAAATTCATAAAAGGGTTTTTTGCTGGGCCAAGAAGTTTGCTTCATGCTCTTGGGAAGTCTAGCTCAAAACACTTTCCTTGACTGACAACTTGCTTATGCGTAATCTACTGTAACCTCCATTTTGAGAGATGCCTCAAGTTGTACCCTATCAATTATAGTGTCTAAAGTGGAGGTCAGCCTTGAGGAATGGCTGAAGAGATTGCGCAAAACTGGATGGAGGTCAGCCTTGAACTGATACAACAATCAACCTCACTGCCTGATCCCAATCCTTTCATCCAAGGGATTTATGAAGAATCAAAGTAGAATTGCAAAACAGGCTGGTGATCTTCCTTTATGAGAGAAGGCGGGGGAGAAATGGGGAGCAGGGAATGTCCCAGGGCTTCAACAGTACAAGTTGAGTCATAATGAATCAAGAAAAAACAGAATAACAGAGTTGGATGGGACCTTGGAGGTCTTCTAGCCCAACCCCCTGCCTAGGCAGGCAACCCTACACCACTTCAGACAAATGGTTATCCAACATCTTCTTAAAAACCTCCGTTGTTGGAGCATTCACAACTTCTGGAGGCAAGTTGTTCCACACATTAATTGTTCTCACTGTCAGGAAATTTCTTCTTAATTCTAAGTTGCTTCTCTCCTTGATTAGTTTCCACCCATTGCTTTTTCTCCTGCCTTCAGGTGCTTTGGAGAATAGCTTGACTCCCTCTTCTTTGTGGCAGCCCCTGAGATATGGGAACACTGCTATCATGTCTCTCCTAGTCCTTCTCTTCACTAGTCTAGCCATACCCAGTTCTGCAACTGTTCTTTATATGTTTTAGCCTTCAGTTTCCTAATCATCTTTGTTGCTCTTCTCTGCACTCTTCCCAGAGTCTCCACATCTTTTTTACATCGCGGTGACCAAAACTGGGTGCAGATTCATTTGATCTTGATTCTCTCCCTCAACTATCCAGGATCCCACCAAGTCCAGAAAGAATAAGACTGGAATAGAATGGATGAGCTGGAAAGGACCTTGGAGGTCTTCTAGTCCAGCCCCCTGCTCAAGCAGGAGAACCTATACCATTTCAGGTAAGTGACTTTCTAGACTTTTCTTAAAAACATCCAGTGATGGAGCACCCATGATTTCTGGAGGCAACCTCTCCCACTGGTTAATTGTCCTCACTGCTAGGAAGTTTCTCCTTAATTCCAGGTTGCTACTCTCCTTAATTAGTTTCCATCCATTGTTGCTTGCCCTGCCCTCCAGTGCTTTGGAGAACAAGTTGCCCCCCCTCTTCTTTGTGGTAGCCCTTCAAATGCTGGAACACTGCTATCATGTCACCCCCTAATTCTTCTTTTCTTTAGAGTAGCCAATCCCAAATCCTGCAACCGTTCTTCATATGTTTCAGTCTCCAGGACTTCGATCATCTTAGTCTCTCTTCTCTAAACTTTTTCCAAAATCTCAATGTCTTTTTACAGTGTGTTGACCAGAATTTGTTTCCGTATTCCAGGTGTGGCCTTACTAGGGTTTTATAAAGCAACACTAATACTTCACGTGAGCCAAAGAAAATGATTTTCCAAAAGACAAGTAGAGAAAGGATGTAGATCACGAGTTTTGAATTTCTTACTTTCAGAGATGACTTCAAGAAGAGAGTCCAAGAAACCAACCCCAAGTTGCTAGCTAAGGTGAGATTTTAGTTGCATGTGGTTGTCATCTTGACTTTTTGACCTCTCCTTCAGGACATTCTTATTTTACAACATTCTGTTGGGCTGAAAGAAAAGGAGACCAAGGGGTGCTTCACAGAGTTGGAAGGGACCTTATAGGTCATCTAGTCCAACCCCACACTCCATCAGGAGACCCTACACCATTTCTGACATATGGCAGTCCAGTCTCTTCTTGAAAGTTTCTAGGGATGAAGCTCCCACAACTTTTAAAGGCAACTTCTGTTCCATGGGCTGATTGTTCTAACTGTCAGAAAATTCCTCCTTATTTCCAGGTTGAATCTCTCGTTTCGTTTCCATCCATTGCTCCTAGTCTGGTCTTTGGAAAATAGCTTGACCCCCTCCTCTCTATGGCAGCCCCTCAAATATTGGAATACCGCTGTCATATCTCCCCTTGTCCTTAGAATGAAATGAAGTCTGCCCTGCTAAATTTCAGATGGACTAATGCAGAAGCTGAAGGCAAGTCACAATCTTTTCTGGGAATTATTCAGAAATGAAATTGTTTCTATTTGGGGACCCGAGAGAACAAATTTCTTTAAACAACCAGATGGTTGCCTTTAATTTTGGGGGAAAATTAGAAAAAGGACATTTGGGGGGATTTCTGTGCCTGGGCCTCTTTCATATTGTCTTGGAACAAATGAAATATATTTATTGCACCTTCTTAAATAGTCATGTGAGAGTTACCGGCCAAATGCATTTTGCTTATATTTAGTTATATGATCAGCATCAACTCTGCATTTACACAACAGCCTTAATTGGGTTATCCATTTGCCTCCTTTTGGGGAGGGGTTTTTTGCACACAATGTGTGGTGCCACAATCAACAACAACCTCAAGTAAAATAATAATAATCAGTCTGAGCGTATTGCGCATAGATTTCACCTGTCTTGATTAGCCCAACTATGCAAACAAATCCACGCCATAATCAAATAAACTTTGGCAAAACACATCTAGAACACTTCCCAAGCCCAACCCTTTGCTTAGCAGAGTTCGAAAACATGAGAAAAAAATTGAGAAAGCTATTTCCTGTGAAAGGAACAAGAGTTCCCAGGAATAATGACCAAACAAACTTCTTCTCTCTATCAATATAGGAGGAGAGGGAAAAAGGATAGTTTATTTAGAGCAAAGAGGAGCCCATCAAAGAGAGCATGACAGAGAGACCCATCTGGAGCAGGGAATATCCTACTTAGAGTGAAGCCTGGCCCATCCAGAGTAAGGTATCAAAGGAGCAGGAAAATAAGATCTCATGTTCCCCGGATCATCCTTGGAGAAAGAAACAGTAGAAGAGCTTCAGTAGGGTTCCAGGAACCTGGTGGCATTGAAAACATGTCGTCTCCTCCTCCTCCTCCTCCTCCTCCTCCTCCTCCTCCTCCTCCTCCTCCTCCTCCTCCTCCTCCTCCTCCTCCTCCTCCTCCTCCCCTCCTCCTCCTCCTTCCATATCCATCATCGGACATTGGTGCTCCTATTTTTATCAACATCCGCACAAAAAAGTGTTGCTGAGTTTTGTCCAAACCAGTCCCTTAGATTTTGAAGCCATGACGTTCTTCTTCTGCCTGGACCTCGTTGGCCTTCAATCTTCCCCTGGAAGATTAAGTGAAGGATGCCATATTTTTCCGGGTGTCGCATCAGATGTCCGAAATATTCTAACTTTTGCTTTTACAAAGAACAACTTTGCATCAAAGCTGCAGTTGAAAAAGACCAAGGACAAATTAAACCAACTCAACAGAAGGTCTATGGAGATTCTCAATCCTCCGTGTCACGGTTGTTCCAAAGGTGTTTTTTTCAAAAGGCAACCGGACTTTGTTTTTTTTCCCTTGAAAACATTTCGCTTCTCATCCAAGAAGGTTCTTCAGTTCTGATGGAAGTTCTGACTTCAGTTCTTCTGTCAGAACTGAAGAAACTTCTTGAATGAGAAGAGAAACTTTTTTTTTAAAGGCCAGTTGTCCTTTGGGACAACACAACGGTGGCTCCTATGTAGGATAAGGTTTCCTTGCCAATATGCCTCTACTTCTCTGCCATCTGCTCATTCCAGGGGTGTGTGAAACACACGCAGAGTTTCATTTCTCCTGTCACAGTTGTCATTTTCATGTTCTGACCACATCCTGCAGACACCCACAACTCTTCCCCAAAGTAAATAGCAGCTTTCAGAAGTGAAAGAGCAGTTATCACCTGATACCGGTCCCTGTGATTTACCATAATTGTACAAGCGAACTTCACCAATGATCTTCGGCTTTCCTTATGTCAAAATGAGACTTTTATGACCTCAGCAATATTAAATTTAATAAGGCAGGAGCATCCTGCCTGAAAGCAAAAATTTTAATACCGTGTGGGACTCTTTTCTCGGTAAACAATTGTGCATTGCCGGCTTTGACCTCCAGTGGATTTTTAAGATAATCCTCGGAGCTAAAGACAAAAGATGGAGTTGAATTGAGGACAAGGTCTAGGACAGCTTTCCTTTTTGCTTTCCTTGTTCCATTCCCTGTTTTGTTCTTGATGCTCTCTGAGCTTGGTTGTTTTCTTGTAGGCATTTCATTACCAAACTCGGTAACATCATCAGTGCTCTGCAGATACTAGCACTGATCATGTTACTTAGGTGGATAATGAAACATCTGCAAGAAAACAACTATATTCCTCCTCCTCTCTGCACATCCCACTAATGATGTTACCTAGTTGGGCAATGAAATGGTGGATGTCCCTGAAGATACTTACAACATGGTTCTGAAATTCCAAGAGCTGGGATGGGGGGAACCAGAGCCATATGACCCACATTTAACCAGTGGAACAATTAATCAGTGGAACAGCTTGCCTCCGGAAGTTGTGAATGCTCCAACACTGGAAGTTTTTAAGTAGATGTTGTATAACCATTTGGCCATTGAATTTCTCCTTGGTCAGTTTCCATCCATTATTCCTTGTCTGGCCTTCAGGTGCTTGAGAAAATAGCTTGGCCCCCTCCTCTCTGTAGCAGCCCCTCAAATATTGGAAGACTGCTATCCTGTCTCCCCTGGTCCTTCTCTTCACTAGACTGCCCAGTTCCTGCAACCGTTCTTCATATGTTTTAGCCTCCAGTCCCCTAATCATCCTGCTTTCTCTTCTCTGCACTTTTTCTAGAGTCTCAAGATCTTTTTTATAGTGTGGTGACCAAAACTGGATGCAATACTCTAGGTGTAGTTTTACCCTTTACTTTATCTTTATAGAGTGGTATTAGTACCTCACTTGATCTTGCTTGTATACCTCTGTTAATGCAACTTAGCATTGTGTTGGCTTTTTTGGCTGCTACCACACCCTGTTGTCTCATATTTTGCTGGTTGTCCACTAATTCCAAGATCCCACTCACAGTCACTGCTATTAATTCTGGTTTCACTTAGTCTATATGGAAGAGCCGAGGTGGCGCAGTGGGTAGAGTGCAGTACTGCAGGCCACTTCAGCTGACTGCTATCTGCAGTTCAGTGGTTCAAATCTCACCGGCTCAGGGTTGACTCAGCCTTCCATCCTTCGGAGGTGGGTAAAATGAGGACCCAGATTGTGGGGGCGATATGCTGACTCTGTAAACCATTTGGAGAGGGCTGAAAGCCCTATGAAGCGGTATATAAGTCTAATTGCTAATTGCTATATATGTGTACTTTTGCTTTTTCTTACCTAAGTGTAGGACTTTACTCTTCTCTACATTGAATTCCATTTTGTTAGATAGGGCCCAGTCTTCTTGATCTTGATTCTGTATATCCCATCCCTGCAGAGATAACTTGTGTGAGGGAACACAAACCTACAAACTCTAAACTTAATCCACCCCCTCCCCCGCCTTCTAATCAGGATCTTATGTTTTCACAAGCACTGTCCACATCTCACCACAAGAGGGCAGCATTGCTTCACAAATAAATCAGGTTTACTTTGCAAGTAAAATACTTCTCCCTGGTAAGCACAGTTGAGACTGACAGAGGAAGGGAAATGATCCTTAAGGTGCTTGAAGAATTTCTTCTGCTTCCTGTTGTTGAAAGAAATGTCCTTCTGGGTTCAGCTCCAAGTGGGGAAGACACTGGAGACATGGAGGCTGCTTGGAAAGATGGTTTATTGTTGGACAGGGCCACATGGCTTGAGCCCTGAACAGAAAAGGTGATCACATGCTTCAATGTTGGTGGAGAAGAAGAGAAGGGCTGAGGGAGGAGCTTGCTAGGCTTTTTATACCCTGTTTAGTCCCACCTCTCTGTTTCCTGTTCCTGTGTAAGAAATGTATTCTGACTGGTTGTCAGACTCCCATGGTGCCATGCAGGGGGCTACTCTCTAGGCTGTGATGAGTTCTCAGATGCCTTGTGGTCAGTTGAGTATATTGTCATGCCTTTCTGTAGCTGCTGGTGAAGTCTTTATTATGTAAAGTGGGCTAGCCTGGCCATCTCAATGGCCCATTGACAAAGTGGGGGTGGGCAGGAAGCTACAGGCAACCATTCTGTCTTTTAAAACATGCTTCTTTTCACATCCAGAGAAACATTCTGCCTTTTCAATATTTCCTAGGATGTTTCATTTTTTTCTGGGAGAGGGCTGGATGATAACTTCCCACATTGTCTTATTTTAATTATTTGTATCTCAAAAAAGAAAGGCATGGAATTACCAAAGGCTGCGGTAAAACACAAACCCCTCCGTACTTCTAACATGGAACATAAATGTATAGAAAAAGTACTTGAATTGACCACATGGGATGCATTTTCAGGACAGCATTAGGAAAATGGGTTGCCATTGTCTGACTTCAGGATGTTTTTCTGATTTTCTAATCAAGCCAACAGCTTGTATCCTGTCGCTCCCATCCAGTTATCAACTAGATCTGACCTTGCTTAGCTCTTCAAGAGCAGCCAAGGTCAGCGAGATACTGCCAAGTTTTGTAGATATGTCACATTTCCTTAAGCCCCTGGTGATTTCATGAAGATACCCACGTAGATTTCTGGCTGGTTATGTAGAAATAATTCTTCCAGAATAGTTTCCTGATTCCTGGCAATTTCTTAAGAACTGCCCTCCCCAACCAAGGGTTAGCCATTCTCCATCCTGCTTAGCTTCCAAGATCAGCTGCAAGCCAGAATATCAGAGTTGGAAGGGACCTTAGAGGTCTTCTAGTCCAACCCCCTGCTTAGGCAGGAAATCCTAACCACTTCAGACAAATAGTTGTTCAATCTCTTCTTTAAAACTTCCAGTATTTGAGCCTTCACAACTTCTGGAGGCAAGTTGTCCCATGGATTAATTGTTCTCCCTGTCAGGAAATTTCTCCTTAGTCCTAAATTGCTTCTCTCCTTGATTAGTTTCCACCCATTGCTTCCTGTTCTGCCCTCAGGCGCTTTGACTCCCTCTTCTTTGTGGCAGCCCTGGGATATCGGAATATTGTTATCATGTCTCCCCTAGTCCTTCTTTTCATTAAACTAGACACATCCAGTTCCTGCAACTGTTCTTTATATGTGATATGCTATCACCTCTTTAAAGTTAAAACCAGTGTTTTCTGACCATGGCAACTCTGAGATCTGTGGATCCTTTTTAAAAAATTAAACTGCAAAAGAATATAAACTTCTTCAGTCAGAGCCAAAGAAGCTTCTTGGAGGAGAAGCAGATCGTCTTCCTTGAGTAAAAATATAAGTCAAGTTGCCTTTCGAAAAAGCACCTTTGAGAAAATCTGAAGCAATGTTGGTGGGATTCAAATTTTTTTTACTACCGGTTCTATGGGCATGGCTTGGTAGGCGCAGTGTGGCTTGGTGGGTGTGGCAGGGGAAGGATACTGCAAAATCCCCATTCCCACCCAATCAGCTGGGACTTGGGAGGCAGAGAATAGATTGGGTGGGGCCAGTCAGAGGTGGTATTTACCGGTTCTCCAAACTACTCAAAATTTCTGTTACCGATTCTCCAGAACTGATCCGAACCTACTGAATAACACCTCTAATGTTGATGCACAGGGAGTTGAAGTCTGCCCATCTTCAAAGTTCAGTTCCCTCATCGAGTCATCAGGGGGCAGTGTTTCCTATAGATTCTATTATGTGGTCCTATTCCCTCCCCCCCCCTCCCCCAGCAATACTGTTAGGCCCCAATTTACAACATAGATTACATAGATTAACAGAGTTGGAAGGGACCTTGTAGGTCATCTAGTCCAACCCCCTGCCCAAGCAGGAGACTCTACAAACCAGCCCATTGTTACCCGACCATGGGTGGAAAACTAATCAAGGAGAAAAGCAACTTAGAACTAAAGAGAAATTTCCTGACCGTGAGAACAAATACTCAGTGAAAAAGCTTGCTTCCTGAAGTTGTGGATGTCCCATCACTGAGAGTTTTCAAGAAGAGATTAGACAGCCATTTTTCCAAAATAATAAAAGGTCTCCTGCATGAGCATGGGATTGGACTAGAAGTTCTCCAAGATCCCTTCAAATTTCATTATTCTATGTTCTATGAATCTGGCAAATCTAGACAGCATCCTAAAAAGCAGAGACATCACCCTGCCAATAAAAGTGTGTATAGTCAAGGCTACGGTTTTCCCAGTTGCAATGGATGGCTGTGAAAGTTGGACCATAAGAAAGGCTGAGCACCAAAGAATGGAGGCCTTTGAACTCTGGTGCTGGAGAAGACTCCTGCGACTTCCTTGGACTGCAAGGAGATCAAACCAGTCAGTCCTAGAGGAGATCAACCCTGACTGCTCTTTTGAAGGCCAGTTCCTGAAGTGACACTCAAAATACTTTGGCCACCTAATGAGAAGTAAGGACTCACTGGAGAAGAGCCCAATGCTGGGAAAGACGGAGGGCAAAAGAAGAAGGGGATGGCAGAGAATGAGGTGGCTGGATGGAGTCACTGAAGCAGAAGGTGTGAGCTTGAATGGACTCCAGAGGATGGTAGAGGACAGGAAGACCTGGAGGAACATTGTCCATGGGGTCGCAGTGGGTCGGACACAACTTCGCAACTAACAACAACCACATGAATTTGAGTAGGATTCCCCCCCTTATTTTGCTTATGAAGGAGGGGCAGGTTGAAATTTAAGTTTTGCCCTGGCACTGCCCATTTTCTGACTGGGGTCTCACCTGTTTCTCTAATTTGTGCCCTGCCCCTCAGTGTACAACCAAAGACCAAATATAGTCCTTGGATCAAAAAAGACCTATGCATTCTCTAATTTATAAACTTTGTTTGCAGGAATACTGAGAATATTATTTCATCTCATAAATTTTAGGGTGGTTCAACACTGCAATTAAATAATGATTACAATTAAGGATAATTCAAATAAATTATTATCCAGAAGGGGGTAAAAAAAACCTCAGGATTATTAGGGAAAATCAGTCTCTCTTTAATTTCTTCAGCTGCGATGTGCAATTAAAGGCTTTAATTAAGGCATACAGAATTAAAATAAATCTGGCTTTTGAATTAGAGATAATAAAAAGATATTGCCCCAGAGCAGTGTTGGAAAAATGTATAAAACGCTATTAAAATATTAAAAGAAAATTAGCACTTTAAGGAGAAACAGAGAAAATAGATCCTTGAAACTGTTTTGCAATGCGGCTGATTGCAAAGTTTGGGTGAAAATAATTGGAAAAAACCACCCAGCGCCTGAAATAAAACATAATGTTCTCTCCCTTTGATGTCAGGTTTCATTCCTAATATCCTGTTGAATTACAAGACTCATTATTCCATCCATGGCTTCTTGTCCTGCCTTTCTTGGAGAATGATATAAGGTCTCTTGCTTGAGCAGGGGGACTAGAAGACCTCTAAGGTTCCTTCCACCTTTGTTATTCTCTTATTCTGAATTCACATGTGCATATGTACACACTTGGTTTGCCACGACCTTCAAAAGAGCACTTTTGAAAGAAGTTTACCTGAAGAGCTGTTATGTACAGTATAGGCTTGACATATTGGGAAATTGCAGATTGGGTGCTGACAGTGATGGAGCACCCACAATTACTGGAGGCAAGGTGTTCCACTGTCAGGAAATTTCTCTTTAGTTCCAGGTTGGGTCTCTGGAACCACAGTGGTTAGAATACAGTACTGCAGGCTACTTCTGCTGACTGCTGGTTGATTGCAGTTTGGCAGTTCGAATCTCACCAGGCTCAAGGTTGACTCAGCCTTCCATCCTTCCAAGGTCGGTAAAATGGGGACCCAGATTGTTGGGGAAAAGAGGATGAATCTGTAAACCACTTAGAGAGGGCTGTAAAGCACTGTAAATCAATATATGTCAGAGTTTGTTGCAGCAATCAAACCCAGAAAGCGTACACAGGTAACTGATTCAGCAGGATTCATTAACTTCTCTCTATATACAATATAACACATAAGCCATATATACAATATCACAATTGGTTCTGCCAACGTGGTAGAGAGGAGAGATTGGTTTCCAGATTAATTCAGAGTTGCAGACCAGTACTAGTTTTAGCACAGACTCAGAGCTACAGAGCTAAGCCATGCCCAGGCTCCAAAGTGTTTCAGCTCCCATTGACTGACCTTGTTACTTAGTCCTATTCCAGTTCATGAATATACTCTGACAGTATATACATCTAGGTGCTATTGCTATTGCTGTCCTCAGATGCTTTGGAGAGTAGGTCAACCCCCTCTTCTCTGTAAATGTCAAGGCTGCTTCACTTAATAACCAAGAAAGAAACCACTCAACTCCATTTTGCAGAATTAAGAGTACTTTTACCCTCAAGTACTGGAAACACGGAGCGACCTTCACTGTTTTATTTTCCTTCCTTTGATAGGGATGGGTGGGTGGGTACGGAATGGTACCCTCTGATGAGGCAGCTGTCGCGTATCAAGGAAATCAGGAGATCCAGGCAGTTCCAATGAATATAAAGATTTATTGCAAGCTCTGTACAAGAATCTGAACTACAGTAATAATGGCCCAAGCAAATTGTTGGTAGATAAGAGTCATAGGTGGGCTGGACTGAGAGCTCTTGCAGGGAGCTCCAAGGGATTCTAGACTGATGACATGTTTGACTCAGGAGTGGGATTCAGCCGGTTCGCACCGATTCAGTTCGAACTGGTTCGCCAAACCGGTTGTTGCAAGGATAGGCTGGCCCCGCCTCGCCCTACCCACCTGGCCCTTCACAGGAGTCTCTGTGAGGCCCTTTCATCATGCCAGATAAGTGCAGGGCCCACGCGGAGGCTCCGGGTGGATGAAAAATGGCCCTACTGGAAGTTCTGGAAGTGCAGAAATGGGCCCATTTCCGACTTCCAGAGGGCCTCCAGAGCCCAAGGCAGAAGTGTGTTCCTACCGATTCAGATTGGTTTGGCCGAGTAGGTAGAAAACTCAGCCGCCCACAGACCCGAACCGGTTCTATTGTCGGCGGTGCCATCTTGATTTTTGCTTCTGCGCATGCGCTGAACAATCTCCATTGCAGAAACATAATCCCCCCCCTTTTTCTAAAGTTCTGTGCATACGCAGACCTTTTTATGTGTAAATTCACAGGCGCATGGAGTGTATGTTTGGCATGCACGCAAGCGAAGTGAGCACGTGCGGGCAAAAAATTTTTGCATGCTGAACTGCCAGTAATGCTGGTAGCAACCCACCCCTGGCTCAGGGGAGACCGTTTTCGCCTTCCCGGAGGCTCAAAGAAAACACCTCCCCTCGCCGTGAGGAGGCTGAGGAGGCCACGCCCCCCATGCCCCCCCCCTCCAGAAACCGGGCAGAGAACCAGGTTCTAAAATTTTTCAATCCCACCCCTGGGGCCCAGCCTGATCATAACTCCTACATCAGCTAGAACAGCTCTGATGGGCAGGATCCTCTCCTCAGCGCCAGGCAAGGCAAAGTTCCCTTTGCTCTGAGAAGAGGAGAGGCTGTTTTGTATTCTGTGTGTTTGACGTCCTTTCTCTCTCTTTTTTTTTTTAAAAAAAAAGGAAAACACCCTTTTTGGCTCTCCTCACTGAGCTGTTTGGATGATTAGCTTTCCCAGCGCTTTCAAAGTTTCTTTCTTCGCTTTTGGTCCGTGGCAAAATACACAAATAAATACCAAGAGCCCTTTTGAGCTAATGTGTCTGCTTTTATTTCTCTTTCTTCTTCTTCTTCTTCTTCTTCTTCTTCTTCTTCTTCTTCTTCTTCTTCTTCTTCTTCTTCTTCTTCTTCTTCTTCTTCTTCTTCTTCTTTTCCCTTCCTGCCTTCCAGCCAAATTTTTGTTGTTTTCCTCTCTTTTTTTTTCCTCCAATGGCAGTTTGCAGCCTGCTTTTCTTCTTCTCTGTTTTTTTTTTTAAAAAATCTTTCTTTTTCTCGTGCTCTGTTCCCCTCAACGCTTTCTTTCACTCCGCAGCCGCTGTTGTTACCCAGGAAAATCCTTCTAGCTTTAACGGTCTCTCCAGATCTTTATTTGCTGGAGTGGAAATTGCATCTCAGCTGTGTGCAAAGATTTGGAAACTTTCTTGAAAGAAAGAAAGTTGGGCAGAATTCTTTGCAATTGGTGCCCAAATGGAGAAAGACAACTTCACAAAGGCTTTTTTGAGGTGGAGGGTCCAGGTAGTTCTCAATGACGTATGACGAGTGAGCCCAGCATTTTGCGAAATGAGACATTTGTTCAGTGAGCTTTGCCCCGTTTTATAACTTTTCTTGTCACAAGGGTTAATCACTGCAGGTGTTGAAGTAACCCGGGTTCTTCAGTGAATCTGGTGTCCCCATTGACTTTGCTCATCAGAAGATCGCAAAAGGGGATCACAACAGTCATAAATGTGAGTCAGTGACCAAGCATCTGAATTTTGATCACAGGACCACGGGGATGTTGCACAGGGATGTCGTAAGGGTGAAAAGCAGGAAATCCTATTCCATTTAGAGATCAAAGGTGCTTGTTCAAAAGGCAACTGGATTTTCCAGTTTTTCCTTTTTTCTTTCCTTTCCCTTCCTTCCCTTCCCTTCTCTCCTTTATTCTGCCATTACTCTTTTCCCCCTCCTTTTCCCCTTTCATTCTCCTCCCCTTTCATCTTCCTTTCCTTCCCTTCCCTTCCCTTCTCTCCTTTCCTCTCCTCTCCTCTCCTCCTTTCTTCTATTCTATTCCATTCCATTCCACTCCATTCCATTCCATTCTCCTTTCTTTTCCTTCTCTTCCCTTCCTTTTCCCTTTCCTTTTCTCTTCCTTTCCTTTCCCTCCTTTCTTTTTCCTTTACTCTTTTTCCTTTCCCTTTCCCCTTTCTCCTTTCATTTTCCTCTCCTTTCCTCTTCCTTTCCTCTCCTTTCTTCTATTCTATTCTATTCCATTCCACTCCATTTCATTCCATTCTCCTTTCTTTTCCTTCCCTTCCCTACCCTTCCCCTTCCCTTCCCTTTTCCTTTTCTCTTCCTTTCTTCTATTCTATTCTATTCTATTCCATTCCACTCCATTTCATTCCATTCTCCTTTCTTTTCCTTCCCTTCCCTACCCTTCCCCTTCCCTTCCCTTTTCCTTTTCTCTTCCTTTCTTCTATTCTATTCTGTTCCGTTCCATTCCACTCCACTCCACTCTCAATAAATATTATGTTCTGTTCCATTCCATTGCTTCCCCTTCCCTTTCTCTTTTCTTCCCTCTTTTCCCCTTCCTTGCCCTCCTCTCTTCAGCCAGGGATGAACGGCTTATCCAGGCAGATGGGATCTGCTTTGCTGCTCAGAGGAGGGGTGAGGTGGGGGAAAGCAGCCCTATTGTCCTCCTGGGAATTCAGAGCCCCCTTTTCCCCGTTAGGCAGAGGGAGCTGCTTTGAACAACTGCCCAGGCTCTGGTGGCAGCTCTCCCCAACCCCACCTTGTTTGCTTTCCCACATTCTCTTCCCCTGCTCATGAATATTCAGAGGCGGCTGTCCTGTTGGGAGGCTATTGAGAGCCCTTGTTCACACCCTGCTAATGATGGGTGTCTTCAATGGGGGGGGGGGAAGTCCAGATAAGAGCTTGTTAGCAAAGAGGGGCAATTCTCCACCTAACAAGATATCCATTGACTTGGGCACTTGCAGATGCCCCCTCTAAGAAGTGGCTTTTGGGGGGGGGGATTTCTCCCCTCCCTCTCTCTCCTGCTAATTCTCTCTCCGCATCCCAAACCCCTTCCCCTCAAGTATCAAGGCTCATCCAGAAGACGTCAGGCGTTTCTCTGATCGAATGATATAAATGGGTCAAATTCAGGGGAGGCGCCACCTTATCACCCCATACAAGATTGACTGGAAGATGATCCAGCTTGGAGGATCAGGCAGCTCGGAGGGAGCCCGAAGCTGAATGACACTCACTCATGTTTTCCTTTTAAATAGAGAGTAGAATAGAATAGAATAGAATAGAATAGAATAGAATAGAATAGATGAAATGGAATAGGAATACAAATACAAATAGAACAGGACAGGAGAGGACAGAATAGAATAGATCGAAAATATGGAATTGGAATGGAATAGGAATAGGAATAGAATAGTAGAGTAGAGTAGAGCAGAGCAGAGCAGAGCAGAGTAGAATAGATGAAATGGAATAGGAATACAAATACAAATAGAACAGCCTAGAAGAGGACAGAATAGAATAGATAGAAAATATGGAATACGAATGGGAATAGGGATAGGATAGGATAGGAAAGGATAGGGTAGAATTCTTTATTAGCCAAGTGTAATTGGACACACAAGGGATTTGTCTCCGGTGCATAAGCTCTCAGTGTGCATACAAGCAATAAGTGATAAATCATGATCTTAGTCATCATAAAAATGCATTCATCTTAAATCATAAGGCAGCACTTAGTGACAGGATACAAAATAAGCAATCAACGTAACTCATACCAGGATACTAAACAAAACAATATAAAAGGTAAGATACAAGCAGCAAAGTTACAGTCATAAGAAGAGAAGGAGGTAGATAATAGGAAAGATGAGGAGAAGGATAGTACTGCAGCCTTACTGGATAGTTTGACAGTGTTGTGGGGAATTAGTTGTTTAGCAGAGTGATGGTAAATCTGCAGAATAGAATAGAAGAGCAGTTTGAGTCCTCCCTCTTCTCTCCCCTTTTCCTCCCCTCCTCCCAGACAGGACCATCTGTGGAAAGCAAACTGCCAGACTGCAGGTCTTTGCAGTGCCCAACTGTTTTACAAAGCAAAGAGGAAGAGGAAAAAAGTTGTACATTGGTGAAGGATGGAGAAAGAAAGAGAAGGAATTGAAGTCTGGAAAGGGGGAAAGAGAAACCAAGGTCCTGGGGAGGAAACCAGAGGTCAGAACAATAGTATTTCTCAGCATCACGATGTAGTGTGTGTATGTGTGTGTATGTGTGTGTGTGTATGTGTGACACGCATGTATCATCATGAAATCTCCAGAACTATAAATGTTCCTCTTGGCCTCTAGGTCCTCACTAAGAAAGGATTTTTCAAAATGCCCATCAGATCATTAGTATTTCTTACATTATTATTAACACACTCTGATGCTAAGGAGTTAGACGTTCTACTCCCCCTGCCCACCTGAAAAGAACTCTGTTCCAACTGCCACTTGGGCATGGGTGTGACCAGTGCGTGACTCATCCGAACTGCAGGCTGGGAGTTTATACATTCTACTACCCCTCCCCATCTGAAAAATGCTCTGATGTTAAGGAGTTAGACTGAGGGAGAGAACAGGATAAGATAGGAGAGATTTTCAAGCTGTAAGTATCGATTTATCAAGCCCAATCACATAGTTTCGTAGGGAAGCATGGGTATCCAGCTAGTACAAGATAAAGCTAACCGATGAAGTCGTTTGATCTGGAGACTGTACTTGAATAGATTAACTCTAGGAGAGTTCAGGTAGTCCTTGAGCTATGACCGCAGCTGAGCCCAACTTTTCTGTTGCTAAGCGAAACATTTGCTAAGTCAATTTAAGGCCTCTCCTGCTGCCGTGCTTAAGTAAATCGCTGCAGTGGCTGCAGCGATGTGGTGGCTGCTCCGACCCTCTGGAACGAACTCCCCGTGGAGATCCGGACCCTCACCACCCTCCAGTCCTTCCGTGCCACCTTAAAGATCTGGGTGTCCCGGCTGGCCTGGGGTTAAGATCCTAACCCCACTCGAATTGTGTGACTGTTGTGTTTTTTTTTTTAATATGATGTATTGTCTTTATGTTGGAAATTGTTTGTCCTCCCCCCCCCCCTTTTTGAACTGTGAGCCGCCCTGAGTCCCCCCAGGGAAAAGGGCGGCATACAAATAAAGGGAAAATGAAATGAAATGAAATGCAGTTGTTAAGTTAGTGACACAGCTGTTAAGTGAATCTGGCTTCCCCATTGACTTTGACAAGAAGTCAGAAATGGTCAGAAATTAATCAAGGAGAGAAGCAATCTAGAACCAAGGAGAAATTTCCTGACAATGAGAACAAATAACCAGTGGAATGCCTCCAGAAGTTGTGGGTTCTCCGTCATGGGAGCCTTTTGAGAAGAGACTGGACAACCACTTGTCTGGAATGGTAGTGGGTCTTCTGCTTGAGCAGGGGGTTGGACGTCAAGGTCCCTTCTAACCTTATTGTGGGAAAAAATATCCATCTGGTTCAGTTCCAAGCTGAGAGAAAGACACTGGAAATAGGGAGGCTGATTGGGAAGATGGTTTAATGATGAACAAAACCATCAAGCACATGGTTCTGGGCAGATAACCACATGAAGTGAGAGTGAGGGGGTTATAGTTTCTCTTGGGCTTTGCACTTGAGCTTCCTGTTCCTGTGCAAGAACATGTCTTCTATTGGCTTTTGTCAGACTCCCATGGAGCCATGTAGGGGTTATGTAGGGTTCATAGCTGACTCTATAGGCAAAGTGCAAATTCTAGGTGTTTGTCTGAGCTAAGTTTGGTTGAGATTTCTGACCGTGATGCAGTGAAGGGAAAATTGGGCAACTCCTATTGTGGCTATTGAGGGCTAATCCTACCTTTGTTCAGACCTTGCTGCAAGGAATTTCAAAATATCCTGTCTTGAATGGATTTCTGCCTGCAGTGTTTGCTTTGCCTGTGAATAGAGCTATCTATCTCTTTATCTCTCAAGTGCTGATATCTGCTGTGGGCTGTTAAGGAAAGTGCGGAGGCTGCATTCTGTCTTAAGGAAGGTGTGGAGGCTGCATTCTGTCTCCAAGAGCATATTTTTCCCTTTAGGGAAATGTAATATTCTGCCTTTTTAATATTTCTTAAAATATTTCATTCTTCTAAGAGGGGTGTGAGTGCGCGCTAACTTTCTGCATTATGTTGAATTAGATCTCCAAGGTCCTTTGCGCCTTTGTTATTCTACCATTCTGTTCTTCTGTTTCCTACCCTCTCACGGCTGCATCCAGCAGCCGTAAGTAAGCAGTAAAGTTGTCACTTGTGCCATGAGATGCTGATGATGCCCAGGATAGGACTTGTCCCCATTCCTCTGTCCCACCCTCTGGATGCTTATTCATCAGGGCAGCTGTGTTTTTTTCAGGCTGGTGTTCCACTGGGATAAGAGGGGGAATCAAAACAAAATGAAATTCAAAGGTGAAGAGAGTAAGGTTCTACATTTAGGCAAGAAAAACCAAATGCACAGGTACAGTATAGGTGGTACCTGGCTCAATAGTAGTAACTGTGAGAGGGATCTTGGAGTCCTAGTGGACAACCATTTAAATATGAGCCAGCAGTCTGCATCAGCTGCCAAAAAAGCCAACACAGTTCTAGGCTGCATCAACAGAGGGATAGAATCAAGATCACGTGAAGTGTTAATGCCACTTTATAAGGCCTTGGTAAGGCCACACTTGGAATTCTGCATCCACTTTTGATCACCACGATGTAAAAAAGATGTGGAGACTCTAGAAAGAGTGCAGAGAAGAGCAACAAAGAGGATTAAGGGACTGGAGACTAAAACATATGATGAATGGTTGCAGGAACTGGGTATGTCTACTTTTGATGAAAAGAAGGACTAGGGGAGACATGAGAGCAATCTTCCAATATCTCAGCCACAAAGAAGAGGGAGTCAAACTATTCTCCAAGGCACCTGAGGGTAGAACAAGAAGCAATGAGTGGAAACTAATCAAGGAGAGAAGCAACTTAGAACTGAGGAGAAATTTCCTGACAGTTAGAACAATTAATCAGTGGAACAGCTTGCCTCCAGAGGTTGTGAATGCCCCAACACAGGAAGTCTTTAAGAAGATGTGGATAGCCATTTGTCTGAAACAGTATAGGGTTTTCTGCCTAGGCAGGCGGTTGGACTAAAAGACCTCCAAAGTCCCTTCCAACTCTGCTATTGTATTGTATTGCATTGCATTGCATTGCACTGCATTATAAACCAACAAACAAATAAGCCAGAACAGTCTCGTGGATGAACACACCCATCTCTTGAATTTTTGGAGGGGAGGAAAACAACCCTGATTCCCACAATTAAATGATCAGGGATGCCACCTCATCTTTGCCCCCCCCCCCCCCATGGCCCATTTCTGCTCAGGATGCAACTTTCTCTGGAAATGCAGAGAACAGACAGAAGGCCTTGCAAGGGACGGGCGTGTGGAGGGGGGAAGAGAGCTGTCTTCAGTGTTGAACCTGGGACCAAATTCTTGACAGCAAATGCCTCTCTGGGTGGGTTCAATGACTCTCCAAGGCTGAAATGCGCTTGGCTGGTGTGATGTGTAACTTGAGCCCATGTCCTCCTGGAGGAGTCCCTTGAGTGCACTTGTTGATCTCCCTCATCAACATCAAAGCCAGGGGTGGGGAGGGGAGAGGAGAGGAGAGGCCGGTGCAGCTGTTCTAAGCTGGGATGCCTGATTTCAGCAAGCAAAATTGCCACTGCATTTGGCAGTCTTGGAAACAGAGCTGGCGGGGGGGGGTAGGGGGATTGGGGTAGGCTAGGGAATGTCTCCCCTTTTTCTGGGGTTATTTGCTTTTTCTACTCTTGGCTTGGATGCAGTGGCTCAGTGGCTAAGAAGCTGAGCTTGTCGATCAGAAAGGTTGGCAGTTCAACAGTTCGAATCCCTAGCGCTGCTTAACAAAGTGAGCTCCCGTTACTTGTCCCAGCTTCTGCCAACCTAGCAGTTTGAAAGCACGTAAAAAATGCAAGTAGAAAAATAGGGACCACCTTTGGTGGGAAGGTAACAGCGTTCTGTGCGCCTTCGGTGTTGAGTCATGCCAGCCACATGACTACGGAGACGTCTTTGGACAGCGCTGGCTCTTCGGCTTTGAAATGGAGATGAGCACCGCCCCCTAGAGTCGGGAATGACTAGCACGCATGTGCAAGGGGAACCTTTACCTTTTACCTTATTCTTGGTAGTCAGTTCTGTTTTGATGGAAGGAAAGAGTTTAGAGGAGGGGGCCGGGGGAGAAATGTCCTCCATCTTCAGATCCTCTGCTCTTTCCTTCAGTTGAACCTTACAAGTCCTTGAAGGTAATTTATGTTTTGCAAACAGTCCTATCAGACTGGAAGTTCCACAGTAGCTGAAGAAGTGAGTTTGGGTTTTGTGTGATAACTAAGAATAACAGGGCTTGAATATTAGTATTTTGGATTGAATGTATTGTATCTTGAGTTTCTTTTACCCAAGACACTCAATATCCCACCAGTTGATTATTCTCTATCGGCCAAATGAAAGAATAAAGGTTTGTTTATTATTTACTAAAACCTTAAATTAGTAAAAAAAAAATAGTAAAGCTGATTTTATTCCCTTCTGGACAATGTAAACCGAAGAAATAAATAAATCCCTTTTTGGTTAGTTACACAGAACACAAAAGGAGAATGAAGTTGGGAAAATAACAATGTTCCCAGGCAACGATTCTTGGGGAATTGCTCAGTTCAGTTTTAAAAACATGCTGTGACTGTCGTGATTCCTTTTTGTGACCTTCTGACAAGCAAAGTCAAGGGGGAAGCCAGATTCACTTAACAATCCCGTGACTAACTTAACAATTGCAAGGATTCCCTTAACCACGATGGCAAGAAAGGTCATAAAATGAGGCAAAATTCACAAATGTCTCACTTAGCAACAGAAATGTTGGGCTCAAAATCATGGTCCTAAGTCAAGGATTAACTGAATGGATTGGAAAAACACTATAGGACCAATCACTAGGTGGCAATCATCATCTTCTTTGAACGGCCCCATAATCCCTTGCAGGGTGGAGGTTTAGGTTTAGGTTTTATTGGTTTTGTAAGCCGCCCACTCCCGAAGGACTCCAGGCAATAGAAAAGGGAAAGGGGATAAATAAGACAGTACAGAAAATAAAATACCACAACATTCACAATTAGAGTGGGGCTGGATACTTCAACAGCCCCAGGCCTGCCGGAACAGCCAGAACTTAGTAGCATTACGGAAGGCCGGGAAGGTAGTAAGGGTCTGGATCTCAGCGGGGAGGTCATTCCAGAGGGCTGGAGCTGCAACAGAGAAGGTCCTCCCCCGGGGGGTTGCCAGCCGGCATTGGCTGGCAGATGGAATCCGGAGAAGGCCACGTCTATGTGATCGAATCGGTCTTTGGGAGGTAATTGGCAGGAGGCGGTCTCTCAGGTACCCAGGTCCGATGTCATGCAGGGCTTTAAAAGTAACGACTAGCACCTTGAAGCGTGTCCGGAGACCAATGGGTAGCCAGTGCAGTTCGCAGAGGATAGGTGTAACATGGGTGTACCTAGGTGAACCCACAATCGCTCGCGCGGCTGCATTCTGGACTAACTGAAGTCTTCGAACACTCTTCAAGGGCAGCCCCATGTAGAGCGCGTTACAGTAATCCAGTCTTGAGGTGACGAGGGCGTGAATGACCATCCGAAGAGCCTCCCGGTCCAGGTAGGGCCGCAATTGGTGCACCAGGCGAACCTGGGCAAAGGTCCCCCTAGTCACAGCCGACAAGTGATGGTCTAATGCAGTGTTTTTCAACCTTTTTTGTGCAAAGGTACACTTTTTTCATGAAAAAAATCACGAGGCACACCACCATTAGAAAATGTTAAAAAAATTTAACTCTGTGCCTATATTGACTATATATAAAGTAATTTTCCCACGGCACACCTTACACTATGTCACGGCACACTAGTGTGCCGCGGCACAGTGGTTGAAAAACACTGGTCTAATGTCAGCTGTGGATCCAGGAGGACTCCCAAAAGACAAACCCTCTCTGAGGGGCGAATGCTTTCACCCCCCAGGCTGAGAGATGGAATAGCTGGACCATTTTTGGGAGGGAGCATCAATAGCCACTCAGTCTTGTCGGGATTGAGTGCAAGCTTGTTCGTTCCCATCCAGACCCTAACAGCCTCCAGGCACTGGCACATCACTTCTACTGCTTCACTGAGTTGGCACGGGGCAGACAGATACAGTTGCGTATCGTCTGCATATTGGTGGTATTTAATCCCGTGCCGTCGTATGATCTCACCCAGGGGCTTCATGTAGATATTAAATAGGAGCGGGGAGAGGACCGAACCCTGCGGCACCTCATAATTGAGGGGCCTAGGGGACGACCTCTGTCCTCCGACCAACACTGACTGCGACCTGTCCGAGAGGTAGGAGGAGAACCACCATAGGACGGTGCCTCCCACTCCCACCTCCCGTAACCGTCGCAGAAGGATACCATGGTCGATGGTATTGAAGGCCACTGAGAGGTCAAGGAGCACTAGGATAGAGGAGTGACCCCTATCCCTGGCTCGCCAGAGATCATCGATTAGTGCGACCAAAGCAGTTTCCATGCTGTAACCAGGCCTGAAACCGGACTGAAAGGAATCCAGATAATCAGTTTCATCCAAGGACCGCCGGAGTTGAAAGGCCACCACTTTCTCAACAACCTTCCCTACAAAGGGGAGGTTGGAGACTGGACGATAGTTACTTAAAATGGCTGGGTCCAGAAAAGGCTTCCTCAGGAGGGGTCTCACCACCGCATCCTTTAGGAGGAGCGGGAAGGATCCCTCCCAGAGAGAGGTGTTAACTATCCTCTGGATCCAGCCACGTGTCACCTCCCTGCTGGCCGAGACCAGCCAGGAGGGGCACGGGTCCAATATACATCTGGAGGCACTCACCGCTCCCATGGCCTTGTCCACTTCCTCAGGAGCGACAAGTTGAAACTCGCTCCATAAAATCCGCTCAAGACCTTCCCCCAGTACCTCGGCTGGTACCATGCAATTGGAGTCCAGATCTGTCCGAATCCGAGCAACTTTATCCATTAGAAACTGAACAAATTCCTCAGCTCTACCTTGTAAAGGGTCATCCGCCTCCCTCCCTTTCAGGAGGGCGCGGGTTATTCTAAACAAGGCGGCTGGACGCGATTCAGCGGATGCAATAAGAGCGGCAAAATGCACACATTTCGCCACCCGTATTGCCACGAGATAGGTCCTGATATAGTCTGGGCAACTGAATGGAGCTGAGTGTTTACTGGCCGGATGCCCTTCCTGTCACCAATGCGGAGTTATGTTCAGTAGATATAGTCTCATTGTCAGGCCTGGAAGCCATCTTTTGCATTTGAGGAACTTCAAGCTTCAGAGTTTTCGTTCGTTGGGGTTGTTTACTTGGAACCCCGACACTCATTGTGCCCAGGGAGAGAAATATCTGCCTCTACCTAAGATTGAACTCACAGCCTCTTGATTGCGAGGCAAGAGCGCCACCTCTAGGCAGGCACTAGATGGCAATGAGGACAGAATTTTTCCCTGTCCTTTGCTGCCCTCTGGTGTTAGTTTAGATTTTGGCCACCTGGATATGGTAGCCTATTCTAAGATCCATTTATAATCCCTTTCAGAGGTAAATATATTTTAATATGAAACAAATGAGTATTTTTCTGGACAGTCGAGATCTTAAGTCCTTTTAACTCTTTTGCACTTTATGATGCAAGCTGGGTTTTTTTCCCCCCTGCATAAAAACGTACAGTACAGCCCATAAATAACTCTTATTCATGAAAGTCACTCCTAGCACAGGCTCCATAGCACAATTGCTGAAATTATGCAGAAGACAGTCGTGCCAGACCTTGGAACAAATCGGCAACAGGAGTCAGAAAGCTGAAAGAATGGAAAAGCAGCCATGTGCCATCAGTCTTTCCGAAAGTGCCTGTCAAAGGGAGAGGGAGAAAGTTTGATTAATAGAAAAATGGGAAGATTAAAGCCAGCTGGTCCGAGCCTGGAACATTATCTCTTGCGCTCCGCTCTCTTTCTCCGCAGGGGAGTGGAGAAAGTTTGATATAAAGAGCTTATATCGAAGAAGACAGAAGCGAAGGAGGATGAAGCGTGTAAAGAGGGGATTTCGCCTCTGCGCATCGCCTTCTTTTCCTTCATCCTGATTTCATGACGAAGCCACCGATGGCTGGTTCCTTCAGCCGGGTAAACGGAGGGGCTGGCAATGTGAGGATGACAGGTGGCCGCTAATATCCTGTAGTATTGAAAACGACAAGGAAAGAACGGGCCCAGTCTCCCAAAATAAACCTCTCTGGAGGATCTGGGTTCTCTCAAGACCGCCGCGATATGGGATCATTTAGAATTTTGTTAAAAAAATACCAAAATCAAATAACAACAATATTCTACTTTACGAGTTAGGACAGGGATGGCTAACCTTTTGGTTGTCGTATGCTGAAAGTGCGTCCATGCGCCCGGGAGCCCACACCCATAATGCAATTTGTGTGCGACCCCCCCACATGTGCCCCACCCCCTGCACATGTGATCCCTCATGTTCCCCCTGCCCCTCCATGTGTGTGTGCATGACCTCCCCGCACCCCGTTTTGGTCCTAGTCAGTGTCTCTGCAGCCTCCTGGGAGCAAAAACAGGTGTAAGGGGATGTGCTACACACACACACACACACAAACCCCTACACACACACTGTTATGGGCCTAGTAGGCCTCCCTGCAGTCTCCTGGGGGCAAAAATGGGCTGTGGGGGGCCCACACACCCCTACACTCCTCCCTCCTCTCGCGCATGCACATGCGTCTCCCACATGTGCCCTGCCTTCCATGCATGTTCAGCAGAGACCCGAAAATCAGCTGGCCGGCAAGAGGCGTGCGCGCATGCACAGTGGAGCTGTGTCACCTGTGGCAATAGCAATAGCAATAGCAATTAGACTTATATACCGCTTCATAGGGCTTTCAGCCCTCTCTAAGCGGTTTACAGAGACAACATATCGCCCCCACAATCTGGGTCCTCATTTTACCCACCTCGGAAGGATGGAAGGCTGAGTCAACCTTGAGCCGGTGAGATTAGAACTGCTGAACTGCAGATAACAGTCAGCTGAAGTGGCCTGCAGTACTGCACTCTACCCACTGCGCCACCTCGGCTCTAGTGTGCCATAGGTTTGCCATCCTGGGGTTAGGACTTCCACCTTCAGGATAACAGAGTTGGAGAGTACCTTGGAGGTCTTCTAGTCCAACCCCCTGCTTACGCAGGAAGTGCTATACTATTTCAGACAAATGGTTAACATTGAAATGAATATAGTATTTTAAAAATGTGGGGTTTTTTTTAATTCCTGTAACCTAGCAGGAACTCTCACTGTTAGTGCAGCTCCTTGCAAAGGCTTCTAAAGCCCTTGCTTTAAAATCCGGGATTGCATCTTCCCATCAGGAGCACAATTTATTCTTGCTGCTTAGAGCATCTATCTCATTAAATTATAATGTTTCGGGTTTTTTTAAAAAAAATTCCGAAGATTACACCTAGCGGGAAAATACACGGTTGCATATCAAGAGTTACATTCCGAATTTTTCTGCCTTGCACTACGGGTGTCATTTAGAGAAGTTTATTTTTATAGAAATGGCTTGTGCACATACTGTTACGTAAAAGTAAAAAGTTGCAATGTTGTTATCTTCTATTGCGCTAAAGAGAGTTGGAAGTTGGTGCCTTTTTCTTTCCTTTTCCCTCTTTGCACTGCTTTTTCCCTTCCCCTCCTCCTAGTTCTCTATAGCTTTTTTGAATTTCTCTTCGTATTTTATATTTGGATAAACAATAAAAAGTTTTTTTTTTTAAAGGAGAGAGAAAAAGAAAATGCAAACCTTTTGAATCATTCTAGATTTTCAAGGCAAGATCTCCATGAAGAAGCCAGCTAGGTTTGGGGGTCATTTTCTTGGTTATGAGGTTGATGTAGGAGATGATCAAATACAGATTAGCAGAGTTGGAAAGAACCTTGTAGGTCAACTAGTCCAGTGTTTCTCAACCTTGGTAACTTGAAGATGTCCAGACTTCAACTCCCAGAATTCCCCAGCCAGCGAATGCTGGCTGGGGAATTCTGGGAGTTGAAGTCCGGACATCTTCAAGTTGCCAAGGTTGAGAAACACTGGACTAGTCCAACCCTCCGGCCAAGCAAACCCTTCACCTGTGATGGCAAACCTATGGCATGCATGCCAGAAGGGGCACGCATGCCATTGCCAGCTGCTCTTCCAGGTTCTGTCATGCGCAGGCATGCCGGATAGCTGGTCCAGAGTGCATGTGCACAGCAGCCAACTGCTGTTTTCTGGGTTCTGGCACGCACATGCATGCCAGCCAGCTGGTCTTTGCGCAAAGACCAGCTGGCCGGCACACATGCGCACACTAGAACCCAGAAGTGCAGCTGGCCGCTGACCAGCTGCTCTCTTCCAGTCTCTAGCTCCCATGCACGCTCCAGGTTCGGCACTCAGCGCCAAAAAGGTTAACCATCACTGCCCTACACCATTTCTGAAAGAGGGCAGTCCAGTCTCTTCTTGAAAGCCTCTAGTGATGAAGCTCCCACAACTTCCGAAGGCAACTTCTGCTCCATGGGTTGATTGTTCTCGAGGGCAGAGTCAAACATGTCATCAGTTTGGAGTCATTAAATTCCCACAAGAGACTCAAGTGCAGCTCCCCACCCACTCATCCCATGAATTCTGCTGACCCTTATACAATGCCAATTTGGCTTGGCCATTAATAGATCCGATACTTGAGCACAGGTAGCAGGAAGTAAACTTCCAGTGCTTTCAACTCTATTCCTGCTTTCTCGCGCCCGACGTTCGCTTTCCTTTCCTAGCTAATTTTGATACCCTAATCCTGCTGCTCCAGATGACATCTAAACCAGCACCAGACAATGAAGGCTTATTAATAGCTGCGTCGAGATTCAGAGCCAGGCTCAGAAGGGGGCGGGGGGGGGAGCCCACTTGGTTCATGAAATCAGCAATCTATAAATAGAGACCACACCACCGCCTTGTCACTTTACAAAGCAGTCACACTCACGGAGAACACAGCTCACAATAAGAGGGGGGGAGAGAGAGAGAATGGGTTGCAGGGCAGTTTAATTGATTCCTCTAAGCATACAAAAAAGGAAAACAACCAGGAAAATTGGAAGGAGTTTCTCACTTTGGACTGACCTTTTTTCCTGCTTCCCATTTTCTCAAAGATGAATGTAAAGGTAAAGGTTCCCCTCGCACATATGTGCTAGTCGTTCCCGACTCTAGGGGGCGGTGCTCACCTCTGTTTCAATGCCGAAGAGCCAGCGCTATCCGAAGACGTCTCCTTGGTCATGTGGCCGGCATGACTAAACCCCGAAGGTGCACGGAAGGCTGTTACCTTCCCACCAAAGGTGGTTCCTATTTTTCTACTTGTATGTTTACGTGCTTTCGAACTGCTAGGTTGGCAGAAGCCGGGACAAGTAACGGGAGCTCACTCTATTACGCGGCGCTAGGGATTCAAACTGCCGAACTGGCGTCCTTTCTGATCGACAGGCTCAGCGTCTCAGCCACTGAGTCAGCGCGTCCCTTCTCAAAGATTACAACTGTGCTATTGAAGAGCCACCTGCTTTTTACATGCCTTGTACATGAAAAGTAACACACCAGAGGAAGCAAATTATTTAGACCAGTGGCTCCTAACCCAGGCAAACCTGCAGCGGCCCACCCCTGGGCACCAAGGGCCAGTTCCACAGAGAGAAGTTTTTCCCTGGTCCAGGGGTGCGTGTGATTTTGCATATTTCCTGCATCCCACAGATGGGGCTTCGCTTGCTTGCGCAGCCTGGTTTCTGGCATACCATGGCCCAATGTTGGTCTGTGGCCCAGGGCTTGGGGACCTCCAATTTAGACCATTTCAGTGGGAGTTCAGGCTAGGATTTAGAATGGAGACAGCCTCGGTTGTGCTTGTAGAGGCCCCGTGGCTCAGTTGGGATCAGATGTGGTATTCAGCCAGTTCTGACCAATTCAGGTGAACCAACAGTGGAAATTTTGAGTAGTTTGGAGAACCAGCAAATACCACCTCTGGCTGGCCCCACCCACTTCTATTCACTGCCTCCCGAGTCCCAGCTAATGGGAGTCCCAGCTGATTGGCTGGGGCTTCTTTTGTTGCCCTGCAAAGGAGAACGGAGCCAGAAAGCAGATTAGTGAGGTGGCCAGGGAATGGGGATTTTGCAGTATCCTTTCCCTGCCATGCCCACCAAGCCATGCCCACCAAGCCATGCCCAGCAAGCCACACCCACAGAACCGGTAGTAAAAAAAAATGAATCCCACCACTGGTTGGGATGGCAGTGGTGTCTATATCCTTGTGCGCCTTGCTCTATCAGCTGCTTTTGATATCAATGAACCGTGGTGTACTGAGCTCCAGGAGTTGGGGGTTAGGGGTACCATTTTAAAGGGGTTCTCTTCCTTATCCCACAGACCGATTTCAGTTGGGGTTGAAGGGGGGGAGAGAGAGAACCCCTAAAGCCCCTCCTTTGCAGGACAACAGAACATAGGGGTTGGGACTGTAATATGTCAGAATCTATTTTTGATTTTTTTTTTAAAACAACAACCTGAAGCAGAGAATCATTTCAACTGCCAGATGTTCAAAGAATGGATTGGATCACCTTGGAATGAAACAGCTGGCAAATGGTGGGCCAAACCAACCAACTCTACTGGCTAAAATACGTAGTTAAAAAGCAGCAATTAGGATCGTGTTTATTTCCTAATGTCCTGCTTTGATAAAATGGTGAACTGCAGTGAGACAAAAGGCAGACTTTGGGTGTTCGGGGTTTGAATTTTTTTTTTTAACTTTGCTGGTGTTTTTGAAAGTCCTCTGTTATTTCAATCAGAACATGGTCATTTGAATGCCAAGGTCTTGGCATGCGTTGCAATCTGAAAAGAGCATCTCTGAATTGCAATGGATGGTGTTGTTGGCTTAGAAACTGTATGTTTAAATGAATGGCTTGCCTTCATAAGTTGTGTTGGCTCCATCACTGAAGTTTTAAAGAGATTGGATAACCATTTGGGTCTCCTGCTTTCTGCAAAGGGTTGGGGCAGAAGACCTCTTAGGTCCCTTCATTCCACTGTATTGTGTTGTGTTGTGCTGTGCTGTGTTGCTGTATTGCATCGCATCGCATTGCCTCCTGTCCTAGTCTATTCCATTCCATTTTATTCCATGTTCTATTTTGTTTTATATTTTCTCTTCTCTTTTCTTCTCTACTCTACTCTATTCTACTCTTTCCCATTTTATTCCACTCCATTCCATGTTCTATATTTTATATTATATTCTTCATCTTACTCTACATTCTATAATTCTATTCTATTCTATTCTATTCCACATTCTATTCCATTCCACATTCTATTCTATTCCATTCTATTCCATTCTGTTCCATTCCATATTCTATTATATTCTATTCCATTCCATTCCACATTCTATTCTATTCTATCCTATTCTCTTCTATTGTTTCTTCTCTCCTCTCCTCTCCGCAACATCTTTACCGTAGAAATAACAAGCTTTAATGTGAGCCAAGCATCCAAATTTTGATGACATGACAGTGGGAACGGTGCAACCATTGCAACTGTGAAAAAGAGTCACTTTATCGAGTGCCGTTGTAACTTCGAACAGTCACTAAATGAATGGATTAGCTGTATGATGAGCTGTAACCCAAACAGACTGTTATCAGCTTCAGGATCCACAACTCACCACAGAACCATTTCCCACATCCCCTGGATCCACTTTTTCATCCGTGCCTTCTTCGTTCTTTCCCCACAAACGTCCTGAGGATTATAAGAGAAATCGTAACACGCACACACCCCAGTTCCCTAAGCAGTAGCAAGAAGTTGCCAGTTGGCAATAAATATTTATGAGAATTGACATAATGAAACGAACTTATTATATACAAGCTCCCCAAGGGCAGGAGCATTTAAGCTTCATTCTCTCTCTCTCTTTTTACTAGACAGAATTGTCTCGATCTTTCTCAGTTCTGGAGCAAATTGCTTGTTTTGTAGTCCACTTCCATGAGGGTGGCTATTAATGCAGCCAGCTGCTCCTCCTTGGCAGACCTTAGCCCAGACATGACAAGTTTTCTATGTTTGCTGGTAGCTGTGATCTTACAGTCTGTCTGTTTTTAATCTTTTGCATGGATTGAACTGCAATCCGCAATACAGCAAGCTTTCGGGTTACACTGGCATCTTGACAGATAGATTAACAGAGTTGGAAGGGACCTTACTGGTCATCTAGTCCAACCCCCTGCTCAAGCAGGAGACCCTACACCATTTCTGACAAATGGCAGTCCAGTCTCTTCTTGAAAGCTTCCAGTGTTGAAGCTCCCACAACTTCTGAAGGCAACTTCTGTTCCATGGGTTGATTGTTCTCACTGTCAGAAAATTCTTCCTTATTTCCAGGTTGAATCTCTCCTTGGTCAGTTTCCATCCATTATTCCTTGTTTGGCCTTCAGGTTCTTTGGAGAATAGAACAGAACAGAACAGAGTTGAGGATAGGGTAGGGTAGGGTAGAATAGAATAGAATAGAATAGTTGGAAGGGACCTTGGAGTTTGACCCCCTTCTCTCTGTGGCAGCCCCTCAAATATTGGAAGACTGCTATCATGTCTCCCGTTGTCCTTCTCTTCACTATCCATGCCCAGTTCCTGCAACCATTCATCATACATTTTAGCCTCCAGTCCCCTTATCATCCTGGTTGCTCTTCTCTGCACTCTTTCCAGAGATTCACCATTTTTTTAAATAATGCGGGGACCAAAACTGGATGCAGTATTCTAGGTGTGGTCTTACTAGGGCTTTATAGAGTGGTATTAGTACCTCCCTTGATCTTGATTGGATCCCCATATTGGCTTTTTTGGCTGCCGCTGCACACTGCTGACTCATATTTAGCTGGTTGTCCACTAAGACTCCAAGATCCCCCTCAAAGTCACTTATATCTCACAGTCACTCTATCTTCAGCTTCTGCTTTTGCAAGAAAGAGCGAGTCAAAACAGTGCCTGGCTGGGAGCAATTCGAACACTTCTTTGTAGCTCTTGCAAAGATCTTGCGCTCCCATGTTGGGATAAAGCAGGGATGTCAAACTCAAGGTCCAGGGGCTGGATCCGACCCGTGGGGTGCTTAGATCTGGCCCATGGAGAATCAGTGAAAGACCAGCCCGCAGTGCCTCTGCCAGTGAAAACTCTCGTGCGACCCTCCCGAGCTCTTTTTTCGCTGGCAGAGGGTTGCAGGAGGCTGTCGCAGCTGAAACAGAGCTTGGGAACCCATTTTTGCTGGCAGAGTGTTCGGGCACCACAGGCACCCCTGACACTAGTGATCCTGAGCTGGCCACACCCACCCTGGCTACGCCCATCTCAAGGTTAAACACAACCCTGATGCAGCCCTCAATGAAATGGAGTTTGACACCCTTGGGATAAAGGATCAAATTGAGGCCACCTCACTGGTTGGGGTGAGAAAAGTGACAGTTTTGCAATCCCAATCTGGGCCATGGAGATTTCTCTGGATTGGGGCTGGGTTTAGCCAGGTTATGGGACAGAGCTTGCTCCAGTTAGAAGCCTCTGAGGATGAACAAGGCAAAGGGCTGGATGGGAAAAGTCTACGCAGGTTCTCAGTCAACCAGGTCATGGTTGTCCCAAAGGTGCTTTTTTTTTCCAAGAGGCAACTGGATTTTCTGTTTTTTTCTTTGAAGATGCTTCGCTTCTCGTCCAAGAAGCTTCTTCAGCTGTCTTAGATGAGCAGCGAAATGTCTTCAAAGAAAAACCAGAAAGTCCAGTTGCCTCTTGGGGGGAAAAAGCGCCTTTGGGACTGAATGGGAAAAACAAATCATGCAGGTTCTGTGCCATAACTTAGTGGCTCTAAATAACTTTAGTAGCGCCGTGGTAAAAAGGCAGGAGTTGTAGGCTAACTCTGCCCATTGTCAGGAGTTCAACTCTGACCGGCTCAAGGTTGATTCAGCCTTCCATCCTTCTGAGTTTGGTAAAGGAGGAGCCAGATTGTTGGGGGGCAAGATGCTGATTCTATAAACTGCTTAGAGAGGGCTGTAAAAGGATTGTGAAGTGGTATATAAGTCTAAATGCTATTCCTTCCTTCCTCCCTCCTTCCCAGTGGTTAGAATGCAGGATTGCAGGCTAACTCTGCCCACTGCCAGGAGTGAGCAGAGTTAACCGGCTCAAGGTTGACTCAGCCTTCCCTCCTTCTAAGATGGGTAAAATGAGGACCCAGATTGTTGGGGGCAAGAGGCTGACTCTTTAAACCGCTTAGAGAGGGCTGTGAGGCACCGTGAAGCAGTATATAAGTCTAAGTGCTATTGCTATTGGTTATGGCATTCTTCTAGGGGAAACACAGTTTGGTCCAGTGGTTAAGGCACCAAGCTAGAAACCAGGAGTCTGTGAGTTCTAGCCCCACCTGAGGCATGAAAGCCAGCTGGCATATTTGAGCCAGTCACCGTCTCTCAGCCCTAAAAGAGACAATGGCAAGCCTCTACTGGAAACATGGCCTAGAAAATGACAGGGATGGTTCCCAGGGTGTTGCTAAAGTCAAGTTCCCAGAGTTCCTAACCAGGATGGGGAGGGGCAGCATGTTGGAGAAGATTCAGGGATCTTCAGGGGCACAATTTCCTAGAAGGGAAAGTGTGCTGATCTAGAATATCTTATCTTAGTTAGCACTAAGAGAAGAGATTCTAGATCAGTGATCACCAACCGGTGGTCCGCGGACCACTGGTGGTCCCCAAGAAGATTTTGGTGGTCCCAGAAAAAAATATTTGCATTATTTATATTGCACTAAATACTATTTTTTTAATCATATTAATGGTCCGCAGGATTTAAAATTATGAATTTAGTGGTACCTGAGGTCCCAAACGTTGTGACCCCTGTTCTAGATCACCCATCTTACTTCCGGGAAATTGCTAGGGCTGGTTGGTGTCCTATATTCCTGCCCCAGAGTGGATGTGGTTGACAACAATCCTGGGAAAACAATCTCCAAAACGTGAGAGGCCTCCTATGACAATGAAATCAGAATAGTCATAGAGACCTTTTGACACCCCCCCCTAATTAAGTACGCAGACTTCTTGGCCAATATTTCGGAAATTCTCCTTTTCTGGGGGAGGGGGACAGGGGATGAGTGGTGTAAGGAGATCCCCGAATGCCCCCTCCCCGATTTGCAGCCAGAACCCCCCCTGCCCATTACGGGGCTTGGACCCGCTAGGTAGCTAGTCTGTCTTTCAGCTACAGCTTCTCGCTCCCAAAGCGGAATCCCCCCCCCCGCATTCCGCCTCTCGGGATCCATTCGGCGGGGATCCCTCTCGCCCTTCGGCCCAACCAGGGCTGGCTTTCCATGGCGAAACCGGAGCCTTGCGCGCAAAACTACTTCCACGTTGGAGTTCCAGCCCGTCTAAAGATAGAAAGAGACGGCGGGGGCGGCTCCAGACAGAGGCAATAGAAGTTTTGCCCCGAGAGAGCCAGGGGACCTTAGCAAGAGCAACGGGCCAGTCCGGCTTTGGGCCGAAGTCGGAACTCTTTATTCTCCCCCTCTCCACCCCTCGTGGCTCGTCCCCCCCCCCCACTCGTCTTCACCCCACTTGTTCCGGATGGGTGTCCCACACTGGCTCCGGTCCCCCCTCCCTCTTCTGCCCTCTCATCCCCTTCTAGCTCGATTCCATCCCCTCCCCTCCGTCTTCTCCTCCTCCCCTTCCCCCTGGCTGCGGTTCTTCTCCCTCCACTTCTCCTCTCCTCCCCACACCTTGTGTCTGCCCCCTCCCCCCGACTTCTCTTCCCCATTCGCTCCGAATCTGTCCCACGCCCCGCTCCGGTCCTCCCACAGTCTTCCCCCCCCCTTTGGTTCGATTCCCCCCCACCCCGTCTTCTCCCCCTCCCTTTCCCCCTTGGCTTCGATTTTGCCCCCCCCCCGTCTTCTCCACCTCCTTCACCCCCTCCCCTTTGGCTCTGTCCCTCCCCCCCCCCACTTTCCTCTGGCCCACTTCCCTCCCCAGCCCGGAGGGGACCCATCTGTCCGTCTTCTCCGCGGCGAGAAGGCGGGCGGGGGGCGCGGCTGTGCCGAGCGAGCGAGCGAGCGGAGCAGGACTTGGCGCGCGCCCGCGCGGTGTGTGTGTCTGTGTAAGCAAGGGAGCGAGCGTGCGTGCGGGAGGAGAGGTGGGACGCTGGGTGGGTGTGCAACTGCCGGAGGAGTCCCTCTCGCATTCGCACAAGATGGCGATGGAGGGGCGACCGACCCCGTCTCCGGCTTTCGCCCACCTCTAAGAAAAAAGAAGACCCACCGCAGCCTCAGCCGAGCAGCCCCCTTCCCTCCTTCTCTGCCCGCAGGCTCCCATGGCGTTCCCGGGCTGGGCGCTGCTGCTGCTGACCTTGACCGCGGTGGAAGGTAAGCCCCAGCGAGGAGGGTCCATCTTCTCTCGGTCCCCAAGATCGCCCCTTCCCCGGGAAGGGCTCCCACTGAGGAAGGGGCGCTCGGCCTGGCGCGCGAGACTCCGACTCGGGCGCAAGGAGCCGGGGAAGCGCGCTGGGCGCCCGCCGGCTGCGCGCAAAGAAAAGGGGACGGAAGAACCCCTGGAGGAGGTGGTGGAAGGTAGCGCGGACCCCGGCCCAGAAAAGGTACCGGAGCCGCGGAGGCCAACCAACTCCCGCGGCCCCCGAAAGGAGGAAAGTGCCCACGGCCCGGTTGGCGGCGGCGGCGGCGGCCGCTAACCCTTGCGAGCCTCGCGGCTCTCCTCTCCAGCACGCCTCCTTCTCGGTGATGGCTGCAAACAGGTGTATGCGGGGAGTGAGGCGGCGGCAGCTCCTAGCGAGGACTGGACGCGGGCAGAGTCACCACGCGCGGAACAGAAGTGCCCGGGACCGCCAGGCAGCCAGCAGCTCCAGGTCTCGGTCCCGGTCCGTGCGCCAAGCAAGACGGGTCCTGCGGGGGGGGCGGGTGTTTCAATCGTTGAAGGCGTGCGGTGGCTATAAGTGGCCCCTCGTAGTTCCCGCGGGGGCAAACCGCGCGGAAAGCAGCGCTTAAGTGCAGTTGGAAGTGGGTTAGTTTCTTGTCTATGGAGCTTCTCCATCATCCAGGTCGTGGTTGTGCCGAAGGTGCCTTTTTTTTTCAAGAGCCAACTGAACTTTTGGGTTTTTATTTAGTTAGTTCGTTAGTTTGCCACTCATGTACAAGATAACAGGAATGAGAACAAACATGAATAAGAGCAGAGGAAATGAGTACAAATAAATGGGGACAGTAGGACACCGACGGTTGGTGCGTTTATGCTTGTCCCCTTTACGGAACTCTTAAGAATGGGGTGAGGTCAACAGTAGACAGTTTAAATGTCTTCAAGGATTTCCTTGAAGACGTTTCGCTTCTCATCCAAGAAGCTTCTTCAGCTCTGACTGAAGATAGATCTCCATCCCCACCATCCAGCCAGAGCTGAAGAAGCTTCTTGGATGAGAAGTGAAACCACCTTCAAAGCAAAAGGAAAAGAAAACCAGACAGTCCAGTTGCCTCTTGAAAAAATCACCTTTGGGTTAAGTTGCTTTGCCAGAAAGGGGATCCATAATCCATCCGGCAAGAGAATAATCCTGGGTGAGCAGCGGGGACCGGATGCCGTATAAGAAAAAAAAAATTGTAATTAGAAAGTGGCTTTGGAAAGAAAAAAAAAATCCCCAACGACAAGACAACAAACAAATAAGGAGGAATTCCTAACAATGACACAATTAAGCAGCGGAAGGCTGGTCTCCAGAAGTTGTGGGTTTCTCCATCACTGGAGGTTTTCAAGAAAAGACTGGACAGCCACCTGTCTGAAATGGTAAAGGGTCTCCTGCTTGAGCAGGGGGTTAGACTAGAAGATCTCCAAGGTCCCTTCAACTCTAATAGAAAAGGAATAGAATTCTTTATTGGCCAAGTGTGATTGGACACACAAGGAATTTGTCTTTGGTGCAGATGCTCTCAGTGTCCATACAAAGACAGATACATTCGTCAAGAATCATAAGGTACAACACTTAAGGATAGTCATAGGGTACAAATAAGCCAGTGTTCTCAACCTTGGCAACTTGAAGATGTCTGGACTTCAACTCCCAGAATTCCCCAGCCAGCATTCGCTGGCTGGGGAATTCTGGGAGTTGAAGTCCGGACATCTTCAAGTTGCCAAGGTTGAGAAACACTGAAATAAGCAATCAAGAAACAATTTCAATATAAATCGTAAGGATACAAGCAAACAAAGTTACAGTCCTGCAGTCCTAAGTGGGAGGAGATGGGTGATAGGAACGATGAGAAGACTAATAGTAATAGTAATGCAGCCTTAGTGAGTGGTTTGACATGAGGTGATGGAATAGTTGTTTAGCAGAGTGGTGGCGTTCGGGGAAAAATTGTCCTTGTGTCTAGTTGTTCTGGTGTGCAGTGTGCCCCTATAGCATCGTTTTGAGGGTAGGAGTTGAAACAATTTATGTCCAGATGCAAGGAGTCTAAATATTTTCACTTCTGACTTCACTTCTCTATTCTGATTAATTAATTAAAAAAACTTGCTTTGTTTAGAAGATGGCAAGGCCTCCACTTCAACTCCCCCCTTCCTCAGATTAATTTCCTGGATCAGCTTCTCTTCTCTGGTGAATGCAGTTGGAACAGCTGCTTTCCAGCAGCCTTCAAATGTGCCTTCCAGATGTTGTGGCTTTGACTCACATTATTCCTAGCAAGCAAGATCACCGTGGCAGCCGCAGTGATTAGATGGAACAGCTTCCATGGGGAAAGGCTGTATGCTTTTGGCTGTAAAAGGCTGGCTGCAAAACATGGTTCTTGAGAGGAGTTCCAAAGCCCCCTGAAGCAGATTCAGTGTCTCAGTTGTCTTTACAAATCTGTTGCCTTCTAGTTGTGAATGGACTAGTTCGTGTGTGGACTACACTTCCCATCACCTGCCTGGTGATGATAGGAGTTTTCATCTAAGCACATCTGGAAGACTCCGGGTTGGACAGAGAGAATAGAGTAGAATAGAGTAGAGTAGAATAGAATAGAATAGAGTAGAATAGAGTAGAATAGAGTAGAATAGAATAGTTTATTGGCCAAGTGTGATTGGACACACAAGGAATTTGTCTCTGGTGCACAAGGTCTCACATAAAAAGACAAGGATACATTCATCATGAATCATAAGGCACAACACTTATGATAGTCATAGGGTACACATAAGCAATCATATCATACTAAAATCATATAAATTGTAAGGATACAAGCAACAAAGTTACAGTCATACAGTCATAAGTGGGAGGAGGTGGGTGACGGGAACGATGAGAAGATTAATATAATGCAGACTTAATAAATAGTTTGAGAATGGTGTGGGAAGTATTTGTTTAGCAGAGTGATGGCGTTTGGGAAAAAACTGTCCTTGTTCCTAGTTATTCTGGTGTGCAGTGCCCTATAGAGTCATTTTGAGGGTAGGAGTTGAAACAATTTATGTCCAGGATGCGAGATGCGAGAGGTCTGTAGATATTTCACTGCCCTCCTTTTGACTCATGCAGAATAAAAGTCCCCAATGGAAGGCAGGTTGGTAGCAATTGTTTTTTCTGCAGTTCTAATTATCCCTTGAAATCTCTGTCTGTTTTGTTGGGTTGCAGAACCAAACCAGACAGTTATGGAGGTGCAGATGACAGAGTCTATAATTCCTCAGTAGAATTATTGCTCTGTAGAATTGTTAACCGAGTAATGTTAGTTTGATGGGTATATGAAGCAAGCCAAGAAGGCTATTTTCAAGTTCTTTGTTACAATATCATCTCTGGAGGTTATTGGATTTTTGTCACTCTTGAGGTCACAAAGGGGTGGACCTTGTATCAACAAAACTCATTCATAACTTTCAGAGCCCATATGGCACTCTCAGAAAGTTGTGTTGACAGATGATTTTCAGAACTTCTGAATGTGACCTTAGAGAGACTGGGTGATTGAAACATAAAGCATCGGCTTTTGGTGTGAGTTGGTGAAAGATACATTGTCTTGAAGGATCTCTCTGGCTTGCAGCTGCCTTCATATCTCATATTTAGAGGGCAAAGCTGCCTCTAATGTGTAGATTCTAACACAAAGGAACTCAAGAGAGAGCCTGAAGATGGACTGTATCATTGTAGCCCAGGGGACTCCAAAACTTGACAACTTCAACATTTGTGGACATCAACTCCCAGATGGGTTGACTTGTGGACTTCGACTCCCAGTTCTCACAGCTGGCTGCTGAATTCTGGAGCTGATGTCCACAAGTCTTACCATTGCCAGTTAGGAGACCCCAGACCTAGCCTGTTGCTTAACGGCCTACTGGCCATTGCTGGTATGATGGCCTCTGGCATGGACATGAAACCTCCAAGGCAGCTGGGTCTTCGGAATCTTCAGTATTCATGTTGATGGACCATCTGGTCTGGCCCGGGTTTGCATTTTCATGGATTTCTCTCAAACTATGAAACCAACATGTATGGTTGGGTTTATTCTGGATATAGGTTCTGTAATTAGATTTTTTTAAAGTGATTTATGGGTTTGGGAGACAAGGGTGGTTCAGTGGCTAAGACGCTGAGCTTGTCGATCAGAAAGGTCAGTGGTTCAAATCCCTAGCAATGTTTTGGGCCTAGAGCCCTCCTGAACCAACCTGGAAACCAAAACGGGGGGCAGAGGGGTGCACATGAGCCCCCCCCAAATGCAACATGAGCGGCCCCTGAGTATGGACATCCTGTGTATGCACTTGTGCATCCCTGCATGCGCCCCTCCCCCTGTCCATGCGCTGCAGAGACCCAAAGACTAACTGGCTGGTGGGAGGTATGCACCCATGTGCGGTGGAGCTGGGCTAGTGCACCTGCAGAGAAGGCTCGCCATCACAATGCTAGAGTCTCATGCTTGGGAAGGAAGAAGAAAGGAAGTTATAACAGTCCCTTCTTCTGTGATTCAGATTTCTGATTCCTTGAATAAGGAAGTTGAGGGAATAGATGGCTGGCTTGTCCGGGAATCTCTGTAGGGTCAGATCAGATATGGATAATATTTGAATGGGAGATTGCTAGAGAATGTCAGGGCTGTATGCGAGACTGGAAAAGTTGGAAGGGGAGAACATACAGATTTAGAAAACATGAAGCCAATTTTTTACAGATGGTCCTTGGCTTACCGGCCACAATTTAGGTGGATCAGAGTTTTGTCCCACTTTAACGACTGTTGCCACTTTTGTTAAGTGAACCACTGCAGTTGTTTGCTGTTGTTAAGTGAATCTGGTCTCCCATTAAACTTTGCTTGTCAGAAGGTCGCAAAAGCGGATCTCATGATCCCGGGACACTGAAACCGTCATAAATATGAACCAGTTGTAAACCACTTGAATGTAACTCATGTGACCATGGGGATGCCAAACGGTGAAAAATGGTGATAAGTTACGTTTTTCCCCAAAGTTTTGTAACTTTGAATGGTCACTAGTGAACTGTTGTAAGTGGAGGACGACCTGTACCATTTCCCCCCTTCCCATATAGCCTTGATTCTGAAGTGACTCAGAGAAGAGCTCAATTCGAGGTCTTTACTTTATCTTTTTTTAAGGCTAATTATCAGCCGGTGTCCAGTGTCCCACCATTGAACTAAGGTTTAGTGTGGTTATCGTTCACAGATGACGTGAGTGTAGTTCAATGGTGGGACACTGGACACCGGCTGATTTTTACTTTACTTTATTCTTTCATTAGATTTAAAGCAGCGCTTCCCAAACTTGGATAGTTACCCCAAATTGGTTAAAAGTGTTTTTTTCTTTGGGAATAACAGATAAATCCATTCCCCATCCCAAGGGTGACAAAGAGTGCAGAGAAGAGCAACAAAGATGATTAGGGTACTGGAGAATAAGCATATAAAGAATGGTTGCTGGGAACTGGGTATGTCTACTTTTGTAGAAAAGAAGGACTAGGGGAACATGATAGCAGTTTTCTAATACTCAGGGGCTGCCACAAAGAAGAGAGAGTCAAGCTATTCAGCCAAACATCTGAAAGCAGGACAAGAAGCAATGGATGGGAACAAATCAAGGAAAAAAGCAACTTAGAACTAAGGAGAAATTTCCTGACAGTGAGAACAATTAATCAGTGGAACAACTTGCCTCCAGAAGTTGTGAATGCCCCAACACTGGAAGTTTTTAAGAAGAGATTGGATAACCGTTTGTCTGAAGTGGGGTAGGGTATCCTGCCTAAGCAGGGGGTTGGACTAGAAGACCTTCAAGGTCACTTCCAACTCTATTATTCTATCTATTTCTATTCTATTCTACTACTGTACTCTACTCTACTCTATATTCTAATTCTAAATTCTATTCTATTTAAACGGACTCTAAAGATTGCCATGTATACTAAAATATATTGGAAACGTGATCCCCAAATAGGCCTACAAAGGTGAAAAAAGATGAAATACCAATGGCAATTTGTTGAAATGACAAGAAGGTCCTTCAGTGATAGGGGTTTTATGATAAGGGCATTCCTCAAGTTATGACTATTTATGCAATGACCAAAGTTACAGCGTTGCTGATGGAAGGGACTTACCACCCGTCCTTGAAGTTTGATAAGACTTTCTCAAAAGCAGGCTTGGGTAACCAAGGAAAACATTGGAGAAGCACAGATTGAAAGGCAGTCTGATTGCAAAGTGGAAGGTTTACACTTTAACAGAGTACAAATAATAAAGGACAGACAACACCACGTATGTCTAAGCAAAATATACTTACATATCTTGCAAAAACACACAAATCGGGCTTCCCCATTACTCTCCCCCAAGATGTGGGCAAACAGCCAGGTTTAAAAAAAAAAAACTTATGGTTCAACCATCAAGGTGAGAATCACATGGAAAAAGTTAATACATTTAACCTTATTAACTGTATCCAATCTGTTCAAAGAGAAAGAGTGCAGAGAAGAGCAACAAAGATGATTAGGGGACTGGAGGCTAAAATATATGAAGAACGATTGCTGGAACTGGGTATGTCTAGTTTAATATTTTTACTCCAGGGAGACGATCTGCTTCTCCTCCAAGAAGCTTCTTTGGCTCTGACTGAAGAAGTTTATATTCTTTTGCAGTTTAATTTTTAAGAAAGGTTCCACAGATCTCAGAGTTGCCATGGTCAGAAAACACTGGTTTTAACTTTAAGGAGGTGATAGGATATCACATATAAAGAACAGTTGCAGGAACTGGATGTGTCTAGTTTAATGAAAAGAAGGACTAGGGGAGACATGATAGCAGTCTTCCAATATTTGAGGGGCTGCCACAAAGAAGAGGGAGTCAAGCTATTCTCCAAAGCACCTGAGGGCAGGACAAGAAGCAATGGGTGAAAACTAATCAAGGAGAGAAGCAACCTGAAATTAAGGAGAAATTCCCTGACAGTTAGAACAATTAATCAGTGGAACAACTTGCCTCCAGAAGTTGTGGATGCTCCAACACTGGAAGTTTTTAAGAAGATGTTGGATAGCCATTTGTCTGAAGTGGTGTAGGGTTTCCTGCCTGAGCAGGGGGCTGGACTAGAAGTCCTCCAAGGTCCCTTCCAACTCCGTTATTCCAATCTAATCTATTTTACAAATGAATAAATAAAGATGAGCTCAGCTGGCAGTCTTAAGGATAAGATCTTGTGGACCTCGCGATGCCAACGTTATACAGTTAGTCCTTGACTTATAAGAGTTCTTTGGGGACCGTTCTAAGTTACAACAGCACTGAAAATAGTGACTTAGGACTGTTTTTCACAGTTATGACCATTGCAGCATCCTTGCGTTCCCGTGATCAGAATTCAGATGCTTGACAACGGAATCATATTCATGACGGCTGAAGTGTCCCGGGGTCAACGAAGAAGCCAGATTAGCTTAACAACTGGGTTAGCGACTTATCAAGTGCAGTGATTCACAACTGCAGTGAGGCAAGAAAGGGTCTAAAATGGAGCAACACTCACTTAACAGCTGTCTTGCTTAACAACATAAATGTTGGGTTCAATTGTCATCGTAACTCGAGGACTCCCCGTCGAGTGAGCAATGGGCTTCTTCAAGCATGCTATGCTTGCAATATCCCCATTTCAGCTGCCACTTAAAAGCATCTTAGCTGAGCTTAGCTTACCTTGAAAGTTAAGCAGAGTTGATCCTGGTTAGTTTTTTGGGGGGCGTGGGGGAACGACGAATGAATCCCACGCCAGAAAGCTAAACGTTGGGGAAAATTTCATGAAAGGAGGCCATGGCAAACCCCCAACCCTCTTTGTGCTAAGGAAATTGCATGGATATGTCCACAAGAGTCATGCTCTACTCCTGTGATGGCAAACCTATGGCACACGTGCCACAGATGGAACACACAACCCTCTCATGGGCACATCAGCCATCGCTCCAGCCCAGGTCTACCACACATATGTGCGTGCCTCTTGCCGGCGAGCTGGTCTTCAGGCCTCTGCTGCGCATGCGCAGCAAGGGGGCGGGGTGCATATGGGGGGGGGGCTCGCATTGCATTTTGGGGATTTGCACGCATGCACTCCCCGGCGCCCCATTTTGGTCTTGGAAGGTCTCCTGCACCAACCTGGAAATCAAAAATGGGTGAGGGGTGGGTGGGGCGCACACATGAATGGGGGGGCGCATGCAAGGGGGATGCTTGCATTGCATTTGGGGTTTCGTGCACGCATTGGGCTCTCGGCTCTAAAAAGGTTAGCCATCACGGATCTACTCAAAGGGAATTTTAGTTTTCTCTTTGCCTGAAAAAAACTGTTTCATTGCCTTATTGTCGTGGTCTTGAGAATGGATTTCTCTTGGGTTTTTCTCAAGGACTTTTGGCAAGTGTTTATTTATTTTCTTTAAAGTTGCTGTGTTAGGATATTTTGTTGCAAGGAATGCAAGGTTTTGATTTCACTGCCTTCTGTATATCTTTTTTTGGGTGGGTGGGGGCTGGAAAATGTTTTAAAAATATTTCAGAGGGACCACTAGCAAAGAGCTGATTTCCTGGCAATTAGAACACTTTTTTTTCAAGTTGAGATGCTGGAAAGGATGCAGAGAGGAGCAACAAAGATGATTAGGGGACTGGAGATTAAAACAATGATTGCAGCAATTGGATATGTCTAGTCTAGTGAAAAGAAAGACATGATAGCAGTGTTCCAAAATTTGAGGGGCTGTTACAAAGAAGATTGGCCGGGTGTGTGGGGGTCAACCTATTCTCCAAAGCACCTGAAGGAAGAACAAGAAGCAAAAGATGGAAATTAAGCAAGGAGAAAATCAACCTAGAGCTAACGAGAAACTAACCAGGGGAACAACTTGTCTCCAGAGGTTGTGGGTGCTGCAACACTGGATGTTTTTAAGAAGAGACTGGACAATCATTTGTTTCAAATAGTATAAGGTTTCCTGCTTGAGCAGGGGGTTAGACGAGAATCCTAAGTTACATTTACAGAGGAATACAATCAAGATCATGTGAGGTACTAATAAAGGTAAATGTTCCCCTTGCACATATGTCCTAGTCGTTCCTGACTTCAGGGGGCGGTGCTCATCTCCGTTTGAAAGCTAAAGAGCCAGCACTGTCCGAAGACGTCTCCGTGGTCATGTGGCCAGTATGACTAAACACCGAAGGTGCATGGAATGCTGTTACCTTCCCACCAAAAGTGGTTCCTATTTTTCCACTTGCATTTTTATGTGCTTTTGAACTGCTAGGTTGGCAGAAGCTGGGACAAGTCACGGGAGCTCACTCCGTTATGCAGCTCTAGGGATTCAAACTGCCGAACTGATGACCTTTCTCATGACAAGCTCAGTGTCTTAGCCACTGAGGTACTAATACCACTCTATAAATCCTCCTCCCTTCCTTCTCTCCTCTTCCTCTCCTCTACCTCCTCCTCTGTTTTTACTTCAGGTGTTAAGTGAGATACAAAATTCTAATTCTTGGTCTTCTGGTGGCCTCAATCATTGTTACTTGATGGTGTTGTACTGTGACTTTGATGTTGTCTCTCCATCTTCTTCTGGTCTGCCTCATGTTCTTTGACCCTCTCCTCTTTTTTATATCCCTGGCATGGTATGGAATCCCAAGACAAGTATAGAAATCTAATTGCAGGAAAGTGTTTGTCCACCTCATCCTATGTTTCTTCTCTTTGCTAGGTCAGAGATTAATTTAAGGGAAGCTTAAAATTCATGGTGAAAAAAAAAAAACCAAGCAGAGTGGGCCAATGTGGCTTGGAGTAGCAAGCCACCTTCCTGTAACCTTTTCGATAGTTGTGATCAGTTGCTTCTCCACCTTGGTTACTTCATACCTTCGATAGTTGTGATCAGTTGCTTCTCCACCTTGGTTACTTCCAGATGTGGGGACTTCAAGTCCCAAGTTTCTCAGTAATGCCTAGGTCGACCAGGGAATTGTGGGAAGTGGGCAGCAAGCTTGGGAAAGATTAGTTGGGAAAATATAATCTGTGAACTGATCTGGTAATATCTGAACGATATTACAACTGTACAGCCCCCCCCCCTGATCTTTCTGTAAATCAAAGTGGATCAAATAGAAAAATAGGTTTGCTGACCAAGTCAGTACCTGGGTGTCCCCAATTGTTTTTTCTCCTGCTATTTGGTTTGCAAGCTTTTTACAGTGGCCCACCTTAGCACAACTTTGTAAATTGTTAACTGCTTAGTACTTTGACCCACAAAGGTCAGCTTGGTTAGAGTCCCTTTCTATCAAAAAAACAAAAACAAAACCCACCTCCTCTTCTCATTTTCTCCATTGCATAAAGGCAGAGCTTTAATAATTAGAATTCGATTATTTTAAATTAGATTAGCAGATGATTTTCTACAAGACACTTAATACATTGTTGAAGTCCATCCCTCAACTCATGTTGCTGTTACTTCTGTTATTTTCATTATGTTTTTTGCATGGCTGGTTTATGTAGATTTGTGCAGAGAACTGTGATAAGAAGGGATGTGGCTGTTTGAATGCATGTTAGGAGCAAAGTTAGTTATAAAAAAATGATTTAAACAAAGTTGCCAAGCCTCATGACTGTGGCAAAGCAATCCGTCTGCTCTATATATTCTATCTGTAAGTACCATTCATTTCCTAAGGACTTCGCCATCAAGTAAAAATTCAGAAAATTGCAACAAGTTCTTCGTTAAAAATATGCCCCGCTTTCCACGGCCCTATGATTTATGTTGAGATATTAATCCACAGGAGACTCAACACCTGTTGCAACAAAAATAGAAGTATATACAGTGGCATAGTACTATTAGATCAAGAATGCAGCACTTCAGTTGACCACGAGGGGGCCACAGATACAGTTCTGTAACTCTTTCGTGCCATCTACTGCTCACCTGATTGTTTGCAGCACAGATTATTTGTAGCAAACAGGACCTTTGGGGGTGAATGTTTGTGTTTAAATAAGTGAAACTGTTGAGGTTTTCTCCAAAGTGCTGTGGTTAGCAGCATGAAAAAAAAAATCTCTTTTGGGAGGAGACCAGGCTAAAGCAAAATCAACGAAGACCATATTTTTCTGGTCCACACTTGACTTTGGCTTTATTGAATTGTGTCAAATGTGGCTTGCAATCCATGATGGATGACTTGTGTGTCCCACAAAGGCAGGCAATTACAATGAATTCAATAAAACCAGGCTTAAGCTACCCGGCCAATCACGTGATACATTAAAATCAGTCCTTATGTGCTAAAGCTTTCAAGTGAAGATGAAAAGCCAGTTGGGAGAAGCCATGAAATGTATTTTTTTAAAGGTTAAGTGAATCCCACCAGGAAGACAGAAGACTTAAAGGAGAGGCTTTGAAAAGGCTCGTCTTTCTTTCCCCGCTGTACATTTTACCAGCTTTTTGCTGTTTCTTTGTGTCTTTTAGCACATCAGGGGTAGGCTGCTGGGGGTTCGCAGGGGTTCAGGAGAAGCTCTAACTAAGATTCTGTGCAGTTTGGAGAATCCCCAAATCCCACTCCTGGCTGGCCTCGCCCACCCCTCCCCTCCCAGGAGTCCCCATGTGGCCCATTTAGGATGCAGATAAGTGTAGGGCATGCACAGAGGCTTGGGGAGGGCAAAAAACAGGCCTACTGGAAGTTCGGGAAGGCCAGAAATGGGCATCAGAGCCTACCCTGAGCCTGGGGAGGCCATTTTCGCCCTCCTGGAGGCTCGAAGAAAGCCTCTGGAGCCCATAGAGGGCAACCCCCCACCACCAGCAGCAGGGATGTGCAGTCACTAGAGGCAAGGGAGGCGGGGCCTCACCAGTCTCCTCAGAGAAAGGAAAGGATTTTAAATAATTTTCTTAAAATAATTAAAGCCAGGGTAGTTGCTACCAGATTTCAAATCACAGTGGCTTGGTGTCTGCTCTCAGTATTAACTAGGAGGAGGCCAGAGAACTAGGGGCCTCTTTTGCCTAAGGAATTTTTCGCCTTTTAAGAGTTAAGCAAGGGTTAACAAGCAAAGAATTCCTTATGCAAATGAGGCACGTATTCTCTCGCCTCCTGTAGAGGGCATTTTTAGAGGCTTTTTAGAGTTCTCTGGGAGCAACTAGCTCAGTCTGACAGAGCTCTGGCTTTTCAAGAGGGGAGGGCAGGGCAGGGAGAAGCAGAGTTGAAATTGTCTCTGAAACAGCTGGAAAAGGTGCATGTGGGGAGGGGGGAGGAATTCAAAAAGTTTGATCGAAAGGCAACAGGGGAAGGGGAGGTATGGCAAAGGAGCTGCTTTCAAGCCTTTGGAAAATATATCCAATCCAACTTCTGTGTTTGTGTTTGAGAGTGAGTGAATGAGAGAGGGATCGAAGTTCTCTGTGTGCGTGTGTCTGTTTGAGAGGGGGGAGGGAGGGAGAGAGGGAGGAAGGAGGGAGAGGGAGAAGAAAAAGAATGGGGAAACTTATTTTGCAAGGGGGGGAAATGCTCGCTTTAAATCGGAACTGAGCATGCCTGGCTGTGGAATTCTGGGAGTTGAAGTCCACAAGTCTAAAAAGTGCCTCACCAGGGCTAAAGCTGACCGCATGTCACTGCCCACCAGGGTACAGGAGGCCAACTAGACCATGCCCACCATGACTGTAAGGAGCCCCAGACCACTCCTGAGTGAAGGAGTGGAACATCTGCCAGTTTGAACTGAGGTAATGTAATGTGAGGCAACTAGCAGTTAGAACAGAGTTCTTTTCAGGTGGGGAGGGGGAGTAGATGGACCTTCTAAGTCTAGAGTGTTGTTTTCTCAAACTTTGAGAATTTTAAAGAGGTGTGTTGAAGTCCACCCATCTCAAAGTTGCCAAGTTTGAGAAACGCTGCTAGAATCTTGGATTTTTCTCTTTTTTAAAAATTTTTTGTAAACAAACAAAAACCAAACAAAACAAAAAAACATACAACCTTCAACTGTTTCATATAGTGTGTCGTTTGGTTACAAATTTTTGTGCATCCTTTCCATTATCACCACTTACAATTATATATCACATCACAAATTGTCCATTAGGTAAACATAAAATATTATCGCTGTATATCAATATTCCACTGTAATTGTTCTTCCTTCATTTTAAACAAAATATTCTAGGTATTGGATTCATATATAGCATCATTATACATCAATTGTTCAACTCCAATTGTTATTCCATCATTTTAAACAAAATATTTAGATATTAAAATCATACATACCACATCATTCCATTGCCTCATGTTAGTCTATTTAACAATACTAAACCTTTGTGGTATTACATATATCATTCTATTGTTCTTAAATGTATAAGAAGTTCTCCAACATTTTTCCTTACCATAATTTTTTATCTAACCTTTGATAAAATAAATCCCATACCTTGTAAAATTGTTCATCTTCTTGTTCTCTAATTTCAAATGTCAGTTTACTCATTTCATCACATTCCATTATTTTTCAAATAACTTCCTCCTGCGTTGGTATTTTCTCATTCTTCCAATTTTTTGCAAATACAATTCTAGCTGCTGTTAAAACATTTACAATGAGATATTTCAAATCTCTATTGTATATTTCTGGTATAATTCCCAATTTAAAAAAAATCTCTGGTTTAAAGTCTATGCATTTTTGTGTCATTTTCTCCAGCCACGTGTGGATTTTAGTCCAATATCTTTTAACTTCTGTGCAAGTCCACCACATATGGTAATAAGAACCAGGCGTCTGATGAAATTTCCAACACTTTTCGGATTTGTTCTTGAACATTCTTGCTATTCTCGTTGGGGGGGTAGATGTAGAATCTTGGATTCTTAAAGGAGCTACACAAAGTTACTGACGCTCATTCCAAGTCTAAACCTAAAATTTACCTTTTTAACTTGCTTAGTGCAAGTTCTCCATCTAGCTCGGTGCCTCTTTACAATGAAGAAATAATTGCATAAATGCAAACGTAGGATTTTGCCAAGGGGTGTGAACATGTGGGCTGCTAGTTCTCTAAAGAGGCTCTCTAAAAGGGGGCAGATCTCCTGCCTTTTATGCTTAATTATTCCAATTAAATTGTTTTTGGCTAACACAATTTCTCTCAGCGGTCTGCTTTTGTAGATTTCCTTTCTTGATTTGAGGGATGCTTTTTTTAGGGTGGAATTTTGAGCATCTGTTTCTTTCTTTCTTTACCCCCCACAAAAAGAATTAAAAGCCAGCAGCAACTGTCTAGACCTCCTGCCTCTGTTGGAGAAGGGGATGTTATAATATTTCTCATTATCAGCTCTTCATACAATATGCCTTTAGTGGGGGGGGGGGGTGGCGGCACAGGAAATTCTATTCCAAACACTCTGGATTTAAGATAAAAAAATTTGAACATTTTTGAAAAAAAGTTTGGAGTGATGTGAGAAGAGGATAGTGGGAATCCCTGTGGCTTGGAGCAGATGGTGGATTAAGGAGGAGGAGGAGGGAGAGGAGGAGGAGGAGGAGGAGGATGATTTATTTGTACACGGACTCCCAAGAATGTTTTTTTAAAAAAATGATAGGCCCACCAAGTTACAAAAAAAAAACTGGAAGAGAAGGGGGGGAAACTGAATGAAAATGAATGAAAAATTGCTGGTGACCTTTTACTGCACCACCATAGAGAGTATTTTAACTTACTGCACCTATGCATGGTTTGCTAATATGGTTTGCAGATAGGACAGCACTCCAGAGGGCCAACGTCATTGCCCAGAGGATCATTGGTTGCCCTCTTCCCACTTTGGAAGAGCTTTATTATCTCCCTCTGCCTTAAGAAATTTCAAAATATTCTTAAAGATCCATCTCATCCTGGGCACCCCTTTTTTTGAACTATTACCATCTGGCAGACGGTACAGGACAATAAAAACAAGGATAAATAGGCTGAAAAACAGCTTCTATCCTAGAGCCAATGGTGAGTTTCTAATTTTTTTACTACTGGTTCACTCGTGTGCAGGCAAGTGGGCGGAGTCTCCCACCGCTACTATCGGTTCACCTGATCCGGGCCGAACCGGGAGCAACCCACCTCTGCCCAGAGCAGTAACTGTATTGAATTCTACGATATAGTGCAACATTAATGCAATATCGGGTTTTCAATTTCTATTATATAGCATGTGAAGGATGTGCATTTGTGTCTTTATTTTTATAGTTATAATGGACAGTGAAGATGGCATTTAATTTTCTTGTATGATGTTCAATGATAACTAAACTAAACTAAACAAGGAAGATGCTTCAAACAACGTGTAACTCATGGTTGGAATTTGCAGCCAAGCACTTAGAGATAACTTTGCTTTTGAAAAGGAAGACAAACATGACTCCAAATAACTTCCAGTGTGACAGACGGACTAGGGAGGTAGTGCAGGGAGAATAACCGCATTAGCTATATTAAACCAGATTAAAATGTAAATTCAATTCAAATTTAGGATGTTGACTGGTCCCACCTGCAATTTGGAGAACAGAGACCAGCTTGGCTCTCGGAACCAGCTGTCCTGCTCAGCCTTCCAAAAGTTGTGCTCTTCCATTGTTTTTGAGAAATAAAAGCCATATTGCGGAATGAGAAATTAGTTCGTTTCAAGGGTTTAAATTCGATCCTCGTGGCCAAGAGGTCTGTATCTTAAAATAAGATACAGAATAGTTGTCAAATGGAAACAGGCTTCTATGGTGTTGCTGCAAACACCCTTAGCTTATATAATTAAGAGAGGAGTGAGGCTCTAATTGCAGAGTAATTTGCTGTTGGCCTCCTTCCCAAAGTTTTCTAACTCTATTTACAACACAGAAAGAAAAAGGGAACAATTTAACCAGATTATTGTTGTTTGGGCAGTAAGTTAGTTTTGTGTGTTGGAATCATAGATGGAAAATTTTCTGGGTTCTAGAATTAAATTCATGGAACCCTTGATTGTTAACTTTGTGTAATTATTTTGTCCCTTTTCCCTCCCTCCCTTCCTCAGTGGTGCAGTGGTTAGAATGCAATAGTACAGGCTAACTCTGCCCACAGTCAGGAGTTCAAACCTCACCAGGGTCAAGGTCGACTCAGCCTTCCATCTTTCCGAGGTGGGTAAAAGGAGGACCCAGATTGTTGGGGGCAAGAGGCTGACTCTGTAAACCACTTAGAGAATGCTGTAAAGCACTGTGAAGTGGTATGTAAGTCTAAGTGCCATTGCTATTTTCCTCCTTTCCTCTGTTACTGAGCCTGGAGGGGTCCAGATCACCTTTCTGAATGTTCCTGTGGCAACAGGTGTGCATTTGAGAATTCTGCAGATGTTCATGTTTTTCCTTCTCTGCTGAGAGAGATCACGTAAACTTCGGGGGGGGGGGTGTTTTGCCTTTTCAGTAGGCAATCGATCAGTGCTATTAATTGGTGTAACCAAAGACGCCATTAGCTGGCTTAGTGGATTGTTTACTTGTATTTAGAGATAGTTGTGCACTCTCTGGGGAAGGTGCTTTTGGAAATAATAAATGAATGAATGAATGAATGAATGAAGGAAGGAAGGAAGGAAGGAAGGAAGAAGGAAGGAAGGAAAGAAGGAATAATAAATAAATAATAGTAATAAATAAATAAATAAAACATGCATGCATGCATGCATACTGGGGTGAGTTGTTGCCAGCATTACTGCCGGTTTGGGGTGCGCAAAAATTTTGTGCACGCTCACATCACTTGCATGCATGCCTGCCAGATGCGTGCTCTGTGCACATGAGCATTTGCACATAAATAGGTTTGCGCATGTGAAAAATGTTTTAAAAGGGGGGAAATAAATTTTTGCAACGATACTTATTCTGCGCATGCACAGAACTGAAAATCAAATGGTGCCACCATAGGAGAACCAGTTGGGGGGGGGGGCATGGCAGGCCTGGGTCGCTGCCAGTTCCAGTGACCCAAGCCGCTGAACCACTACCGGTTTGTCTGAACCGGGCCAAACCGGTCAGAACCCACCACTGTCTACATCTCTATGACTATCTCTATGCCTATGTCTACATCTATTGACCTAGCAATCTACCTATCTATCCGGGGTGGGTTCCAGCAGCCGCTACTGCCGGTTTGCTCATGGTCACGCAGCACACACATAGGCTTGATGCGTACCGTGAGTATACACGCAGTACTGTAAAAATGCTTCTATGCATGCATAGAAGCCAAAAACAAGATTGTTGGTGCCTATGGCACCGCTGGGGGAACCAGTTTGGGGGCATGGCAGGCCTGGGTTGCTGCTGGTTCCAGCGACCCAGGCTGCCAAACCAGTACAGTGGTACGAACCCACCACTCACTCTATCTATCTATCTATCTATCTATCTATCTATCTATCTATCTATCTATCTATCTATCATCTATCTATCTGCCTACTTACCTACCTGTCTCAAAGGCTGTGTAGGGGAATTCTGGGAGTTGAAATCCACAAAGTAGCTAAGCTGGAGGAACACAGCTCCAGACACCTAACCTACAATAAATTTAAGAATTTTGACAAAAATGGATTGAAAAACTCTGCAATGAGAAAAAAAAAAACCAATATCTCAACCAACTGGCAGTTCAGGAAATGTCATAGTGATATCTTTTAAGGCGTGACCACAGTTCTACAAATAGGATACATAGGAAGAATGTGTTTTGCTCAAAGAAATTACTGAGGAAGCGGGTGGGAGATTTGGATTATCAGAGCAAGGCTGATAATACCTAGCTTTGGAAAATGGGATTGATTATGGACCAGTGAGTAAGGCAGCTAATAAACTTAAGGTTGATTATCATAATCGCTTTGTACTGTGAAAGTCTAATGAATTCAGAGCACTGTCCAAATCTTGTTTGGGAGAGCAGTGACAAGCATTCCTGGCCTGAAAATTGGAATACGCCATGACATTTTTCATGTTTTGATAAGACCTCATGCTGACTGTGCTTCATGCCTACTGAGCTAGATTATGTTCCGGCCGAGGCTTCCCAAGAGCAGGAAGCAAACTCCTTGTCCCAACAAAAACCCCTTTTATTAATTTCCTGTGACTTCTGCTCATTCACATCCAGCAAAGTCTTTCAATGGAGGATTTACAGTCACAGACCTTATCTGGCTTGGAGAGCTGCCAGGCCGATATCTGCAGAATTTGGCAAGGAGTCTCAGGGAGCCCAGAAACAATTAAGCAAACTAAGCAAACTCCACTCCCCTTTCGCTCCTCTTTTATTCCCTATGGGAGGGGCCATTCACTGTCTGGCCTTACTCCCAAGTCAACCCCTGTTCTTTAGCTGTTCCCTTCATCTGGCAACTCTGCACATGCACACACTGGGAACAGGCTCCAGCCATTCATCTGCCTCACTGATGTCTGACTCTGAAGGCAGCTGATAACTGGCATACGGCCCTGGCCCCCACTCTGCCTCCGACACAGAACCCTCATCAGAGCCTTCCCCAGACTACAGGAGTGGCCCAGGTTCCTCCCCAACCTCCTCACTGGCCAAATCTGCTGCCAGCTCCACTGGCCACTGGCTGGTGACAACAGATTAAAATGCTCCTTCCCCTGATTGGCTGAGCTGCTGTGAGATCATAGAAAGTTATTTGGGAATTAGTTTTTCAGTCCCAGCTCCCAGGAGCTGGAGGGAGCTGTCCAACTACCTTTGCTTGGCTTTCTATGTTTTTCTGATAGGCAAGTTACCAAACAGTGCGGTGGTGGTATTTCAAATTCATATGCTATCTCTGGGGTCTGTAAGTAGTTGCAGAGGGAATGTCTCAGAAGGAAGGAGAGTGGCTATCAAACAAAAGAAACAGGACTTGGGTCCTGGCCAAGAAAGTAACTCAAGAAAGCGTCTTAGGCATCTCCCAAATTTACACGGAGCTAGAGAGAGGGAGGGGGAGGTAAATTCAGATTTGCAAGGTTTTGTTACTGTAGCTTTACCATGAAAGTAAACACTGCATTCCATCGCATTGGTTTTGAAGTCTGATCTACCTTGCCTGGCTGAGATCTGAGATCCCACAGAATTGTTGAAAAGGAATAGGATGTTTGGGCACTTGGATGCAGTGGTGAAATTCAATTTTTTTCACTACCAGTTCTGTGGGTGTGGCTTGGTGGGCGTGGCAGGGGAAAGATACTGCAAAGTCCCCATTCCAGCCCCACTCGGGGGCCAGACAAAGGTGGCAAAATTTCCGCTACCGGTTCTCCAGAACCTGTCAGAATCTGCTGGGTTTCACCCCTGCTTGGATGGCTATAAAAAGGACTCGAGCTTGACTCCTGTAGCTTCCACGGACACTTCTATATTCAGGGATGGGCGTCAAAATTTTTAGCAAGAGGTTCTCTGCCCGGTTGCTGGGTGGGCATGGCCTAATCAGCCTCAGGGGGGATGTTTTTGCCCTCCCCAGGCTCCGGAGGCTTTCCTTGAACCTCCAGGAGGGCGAAAACAGCCTCGCCATGTTTTTTTCAGGCCTCCCCAAACTTTCGGTAGGTCCATTTTTTGCATGCACCCTGCACTTACTGCATCCAAAATGGGCCGTGTGGAGACTCCTGGGAGGGGCGGGGTGGGCAGGGCCAGCCAGGAGTGGGATTTGGAGGTTCTCTGAACTGCACAGAATCTTAGCTAGAGGTTCTCCTGAACTCCTGCAAATCCCCAGCAGCCCACCTCTGTAATATAATTTATTTGGGAATAAACAGGGTTTAGTCCTTTATTTACGGTATTTCTTTTCCACTTCCCAATCCAGCCTATCCTTCATGTTTGGTGGTCCCCAATTCAGATTCTACTGTGGGTCAACCCAACTTTTTGAGACCGGGTACCATGTATATAATATCAGATAGGCTCCAAGAGCTTCTTGGCACATTTAAATGCCAAGTGGGTGGCCTGAGCTCCAGAGAAATATAGGTGGCACCTTGGCCGAGTTTGCAAAACACATTTACCTTGATTAATGAGTCAACCCATTTTCTGGGTTTGTGAAATATTCATGAGGGTTGAGGCAAGCTTCCATAATACCGTATTTTTCGGACTATTAAGACACACCTACATTTACAGGAGGAAAACAAGAAAAAAATAGTTTTGGCTTCCATGCATCGTGTTTTTGTCCTCCCCAGCCCCCAGAAGCACTCTGCAGGCCAAAAATGGGTCTGCTTTGGGCAAAAACGGGCCATGCAGAGCACTGCAGAGTGCTTCTGGGGGCCTGGGAGAGCGAAAACATGTCACATGGAGGGTTTAGAAGGCCAAAACTGCCTATATTCAGTCTAAAAGCCACACCTAAATTTTCACTCACTTTTAGGGGGGAGGAAGGTGGGTCTTGTACTCAGAAAAATACGATATATTGCTGCCTCCCTTGTCTTATTTGGGACTTCAGACCAATAACCTCAGGTCTCTTGAAGCCAGAAAGGTACTGGTTGCTCTGTAGATAGAGAGAGTCATTATTCCACCAATAAGGATGAATTTGGTGTCATGAGCCTTGCTTACTAGCTCAGAGAAGGAAGGAAAGGAAATACATTGGCCCTGTTTTGTAACAGGAGCTGGGGAGGTAGTTATTTTAGAAGACCAACAACCGAGTAAGCTCAGTTGTGTGAGCCAAAGGATTATTTGTCCCAGCAGCTCAGCTGGTTTCTTTCTAAAATCGCAGATTAATCAAGATTTGGCTCATTACTCTCCTTGCTGAGTGGGAAATAAGTGATGACCTGGAATTACTAGACCTTCCAACGTGTCCTTTGGCCTTTCCAGGGAACAAATCGGTGTGAATTCAGTGGGTTGTGTTTTCAATCATGTGGAGTCCTTGGTGCTCTCTGAGCTTGGTTGTTTGCTTGAAGACATTTCACTACCCAAATAGGTAACATCATCATCAGTGCTCCATCATCATCATAACCATCATAATCACCATCAGGACAATTTTGATTTTATAATGGGATGGGTCTATTAAGATGTTCTTCCACTTCTGCTTACTTTGCAAAATACTATAAGGAGGGAAGGAGAAAGCAGGTTGCTTAGATCATGTGTTGCTAGATAACGGAATAACAGGGTTGGAAAGGACTTTGGAGGTCTTCTAGTCCAACTACCTGCTCAAGCAAGAGATCCTCTACCATTTCAGACTAATTATTGTTCAATCTCTTCTTTAAACTTCCAGTATTTGAGCCTTCACAACTTCTGGAGGCAAGTTGTCCCATGGATTAATTGTTCTCCCTGTCAGGAAATTTCTCCTTAGTTCTAGGTTGCTTATCTCCTTGATTAGCTTTCACCCATTGCTTCTTGTCCTGCTTTCAGATGCTTTGGAGAATAGCTTGACTCCCTCTTCTTTGTGGCAACCCCTGAGATATTGGAACCCTCCTATCATGTCACCCCTAGTCCTTCTTTTCATCATACCTAATTCCAGCAACCGTTCTTCATATGTTTTAGCCTCCAGTCCCCTAATCCTCTTTGTTGCTCTTCTCTGCACTCTTTCTAGAGTCTCCACATCTTTTTTATAGTGTGGTGATCAAAACTGATGATTAGAGAAAATGAAGTGCTATTTTTGCACTTCTCTCTTTTGGGGAGGAAAGTTTTTTTCCCCCTTAAACACCACAAACACAAGTAAAACATCTTTGTTAAAGCTTGTTGGCCGAAACAGAAGTGATGCCAAACTAGCACATGGGCAGTTCCAGTTTTCAGAACGAGCCCAGCATTCTAAGGCCAGATGGTCACTGCTGGTGCCAAGCGATGGGGCATTGGCTGTGCCCTTTTTCAAAAGAGTTTTTTTCAGCATCTGACTCCCCCCTCTTGGCTCTAAACTCTTGTTTTATTTTTATTTTATTTTTCTCCTCCTGCTGTTCTGCCCTAGGACATTCATCATGTTAGATTACAAACGGGCGTTTGAAATTCCCCTCGCTTTCCAAAGATTTGTTTCTGCCGTGGTGGGCAGCTGTTCAGGAAACATAGAAACAGCTCCAGACCTTTGTCTCACACGGGACTGCTGCGGGCTTAGATCTCCAGATGAACCCACAACCACACCGTGTGCATGGGATGGCATCATGCAAGCGACACAGAACACAGGGTGCCAATTCCTCTGAACAATAATTTGTTTACCTATTTAAGAAAATTTATATGGCTGCCCAACTCAATCTCTGTGACTTTGTGCAGTTTACGAAGATAAAAACCTGATAAAGGTAAAGGTTCCCCTGCACATGTGTGCTAGTCTTCCCCAACTCTAGGGGGCGTTGTTCCTATCTGTTTCAAAGCCAAAGAGCCAGTGCTGTCCGAAGATGTCTCCGTGGTCATGTGGCTGGCATGACTCAATGCTGAAAGCACGTGGAACACTGTTACCTTCCCACCAAAGGTGGTTCCTATTTTTCTACTTGCATTTTTTTGTGCTTTCAAACTGCTAGGTTGGCAGAAGCTGGGACAAGTCACAGGAGCTCACTCTCTTAGGTGTCACTAGGGTTTCGAACCGCCAAACTGCTGACCTTTCTTATTGACAAGCTCAGTGGCTAAGCACTGAGCCATCGAGCCACCGTGTCCCTAAGAAAATCTGATATAAATATCAGTAAAAAGCAAAAAATCTCCACTAAAATCCTAAATTTTTAAAAGCTCTGGATGCTGACAAATCCAAATCCATTTTTTTAAAAAAGATTTATTTCCCAGGGCTACCACATTGTATATTGACAAAGTGATATAACTCATTTGCTTTATTTTTATAACACCCTTCAGAGGAAAGAGCAAGTTTTTAACATCTTGGCAAGCAGGTTGCCTTTTGTAGGCTGTTAATGAAAAATATCTATTAAAGCCTTAAAGGTTTTGGGCACCAGTTCAAGCTGGATATTCTCGTACACCGCATCAGACTGTCTGCTGGGCAAAGGGGTTACCCCAACCAATGGTGCAAATGGATTAGGAGAAAGAATTCAGCTACCATCTTGAAACAGGATAGGATAGGATAGAAAATACAGTAGATTAGAGCAGTGATGGCAAATCTTGTATAGACTGAGCGCCCAAACTGCAACCCACTTATTTATCGCAAAGTGCCAACACAGCAATTTAAGCTTAATAATGAGGTTTTACTAGCTAAAATAATGATAAACACAGCAGAGTTCAGCTAATTGTTCTAAGAAAAATGTGATAAATGCCCTTTATGCCTCTTCATTTTTTTCTGCTTTTGAATATTATGTCTAGCAACAATAAAAAAGAAACACTTTCATAATATCATTTCTCTTTCTCTCCCTCTCTCTTTCCCCCTCTTTCTTTCTCTCCCTCCCTCTCCCTCTCTCTTTCGCTTCTCTCTTTCCCTCCCTCCCTCCCTCCACTCTCTCTCTCTTCTGCTCTCTTTCTCTATTTCCATCCCTTCCTCTCTGGATAGAGGATGGAATAGAGATAGAGCAGAGAATGGAGAGAGAATGGAGCAGAGAATGGAATGGAATGGAGCATAGGCAGCCACACAAACAGGCTGAAGAACAGTTTTTAACTCTCAGACTCCTGAATGGAAAATAACTCTACAACAACATAGTATGATTGACTTGCAGGGCTGGCACAACATGCAATAAATGCACATGGTGCAATAGGATTGTGTGTTTGCGTAGCAGGATTCACTGGGCTAGGGATTTTTTTGTCTTTCACTGTGAGTTGTATTGTGTTGGGGGCGGGGTGCACAAAGGGAGACTCAGCCAATCTCATTGTACGTACATGTTGTACTCTGACAATAAAGGTTTGAAACTGAAATTTGAAAAGGTAGTCCTTGGCTTACGAGCACAATTGAGTTCAAAATTTCTGTTGCTAAGCGAGACAGCTGCTAAGTGAATTTTGCTCCATTTCAGGACCTTTCTTGCAATGGTTGTTAGGAGAATGACTGCAGTTGTTAAGTTGGTAAGACAGTTCACAAAGTGAACCTGGCTTTCCCCGTTTGACTTCGCTTGTCAGAAGGTCACCAAAAGGGATCACACGATTCTGGGACCCTGCAGATCCTGCCATGGAGACGAGTCTCATGAACGATTCTGCATCCCTGGCCCCCTCATTCCTCTAATAACCTGGATCAAAAATGCAAAATGGTTTGTGCAAAAGTTAACATTGAATCCATGGGCTGTTTGTTGTGATTTATTCTTTTGGAGGTTTGGGACCTCTTGCGTGTTAGCTCAGGAGACACAAATCTCTGGATGGGTTTTATTGTGGTTTTTGTTCTACAGGGGAGTTATCTTTTGTTTGTCTGCTCTACACTCCAAAGACCAAAGTTTTTTACTCTTATCAGCTGTCTCTTTTTGTAAAGGTAAAGTTTCCCCTCACACATATGTGGTAGTCATTCCCGACTCTAGAAGGCGGTGCTCATCTCCGTTTCAAAGCTGAAGAGCCAGCACTGTCCGAAGATGTCTCTGTGGTCATATGGCCGGCATGACTAAACCAGTGGTGGGTTCCTACCGGTTTGGACCAATTCGGCTGAACTGTTAGTAGTTTGGCGGCCTGGGTCGTTGGAACCGGCAGTGACCCAGGACTGCCACGCCCCTGAACCAGTTCTTCTGGTGGCGTTGTAGGTGCTGCTATCTTGTTTTTTGCTTCTGCACGTGCGCAGAGCAATTTTATTGCTCTGTACATGTGCGCACAGCATACTTACAAGGGAACAGGAAGTAGTGACTGCCGGAATCCACCTCTGGACTAAACACCGAAGGCTCATGGAACACTGTTATCTTCCCACCAAAGGGGGTTCCTATTTTTCTACTTGCATTTTTACGTGCTTTCGAACTGCTAGGTTGGCAGAAGCTGGAAAAGTAATGGGAGCTCACTCTGTTGCGCGGCACTAGAGATTCGAACCGCCGAACTGCTGGCCTTTCTGATCAACAAGCTCAGAGTTTTAGCCACTGAGCCACCGCATCCCATTGTCTATTTGGTAAGGCCCCCTTTTTGGACAGCTATATTGTCAGGCCTGCAGTTATATTCCTTTTTAGGATCTTTGGCCTGCCACACTCTCTATTGTTTCATTAGTGTAGTAATTGGGAGGGAATAGAAAGGAGTAGAATTGTGGAATGTGTTGTTGTCATTCCTTTCTAGAACCCCAAGGTCATATTTTGTCTCTGCACCTCTGCACCTGACCGGAACCAGCTGGGTGAAGATGCCAGCGTGGCCGAAGAAGATTGGACCATGTGGTGGATTTATGGGTGTGGGGATAGGATCATGAACTTTCAACTGGGTGGAATCCCAGGAAGCTTTTAGACTTGGGATTCCACAGTTCGTTGCCAACATGTCTGTCTTATTCATTTCATTTTCATTTCATTTTCATTTTATTAGCATTTATAGGCCGCCCTTTTCCCTGAGGGGACTCAGGGCGGCTTACAATGATAGGGGAAGGGAGTGCAGGACAAAACACAAAAAGAAAATGTGAATAAAATAATTAGCAATAAAAACCCAACATTCATTCAACATTCGGGAGGGGCGAGAGTAAAGTCTTATCCCCAGGCCTGACGGGATAGCCAGATCTTGAGGGCTGTGCGGAAGGCCTGGACGGTGGTGAGGGTGCGGATCTCCACGGGGAGATTGTTCCATAGCGTCGGGGCTGCAACTGAGAAGGCTCTCCTCCGCGTAGTCGCCAGTCGGCACTGACTGGCGGATGGAATTCGGAGGAGGCCTACCCTGTGCGATCTGATGGGACGCAGGTAGGTAATTGGCAGAAGGCGGTCTCTCAAATAGCCAGATCCACTACCATGGAGCGCTTTATAGGTGGTAAGAAGGACCTTGAAGTGCACCCGGAGACCAACAGGTAGCCAGCGCAGCTCACGGAGGATCGGTGTTATGTGGGCGAACCGTGGTGCGCCCACAATCACTCGCGCGGCTGTGTTTTGGACTAGCTGAAGTCGCCGGATGCTCTTCAAGGGCAGCCCCATGTAGAGCACATTGCAGTATTCCAGCCTAGAGATCACAAGGGCTCGAGTGACTGTTGTGAGGGCCTCCCGGTTCAGGTAGGGCCGCAACTGGCGCACCAGGCGAACCTGGGCAAATGCCCCCCTGGTCACAGCTGATAAGTGGTGGTCAAAACTCAGCTGTGGGTCCAGGAGGACTCCCAAGTTGCGGACCCTATCTGAGGGGTATAAATTTTGACCCCCCAGCCTGAGCGATGGAACGTCAGCCAAATTGTTGGGAGGAAAACACAACAGCCACTCGGTCTTGTCCGGGTTGAGTACCAGTTTGTTAGCTCTCATCCAGTCTTTAACAGCCTCAAGACCCCGGTTCATCACGTCCACCGCTTCATTGAGTTGGCACGGGGCGGACAGATATAACTGTGTATCGTCCGCGTATTGATGGTATTTTATCCCGTGCCTCCGAATGATCTCGCCCAGCGGTTTCATGTATATGTTAAACAGCAGGGGGGATAAGACTGAACCCTGCGGCACCCCATAAGTTAGGGGCCTCAGGGACGATCTCTGCCCCCCGACACCGACTGCGACCTGTCCGAGAGGTAGGAGGAGAACCACTGCAGAACAGTGCCGCCCACCCCCACCTCCCGCAGTCGTCACAGAAGGATACCATGGTCGATGGTATCGAAAGCCGCTGAGAGGTCAAGGAGAACCAGGATGGACGCGTGGCCTCCATCTCTGGCTCTCCAGAGATCATCGGTCAATGCGACCAAAGCGGTTTCTGTGCTGTAACCGGGCCTGAAGCCTGACTGGAAGGGGTCAAGATAGTTAGCTTCCTCCAAGGTACGCTGAAGCTGGAAGGCCACCACCTTCTCAACAACCTTCCCCACAAAGGGGAGGTTGGAGACTGGACGGTAGTTATTAAGAACAGCTGGATCCAAGGACGGTTTCTTCAGGAGGGGTCTCACCACCGCCGTCTTAAGCGCGGTGGGGAAGTACCCCTCCCGAAGAGAGGCGGTAACAACCGCCTGGATCCAGCCTCGTGTCACCTCACTGCTGTTGGCAACCAGCCAGGAGGGACACGGGTCCAGTATACAGGTGGAGGCACTCACAGCTCGCATAGCCTTGTCCACATCCCCGGAGGCAACATCCTGAAACTCAACCCAGAGATGGTTTGTCAAGTCATTCCACTGTGTCTCGGCTGGATCTGCGGGGGTGGAGTCCAGGTCCGACCGAAACCGAGCAACTTTGTCCGCCAAGAACTGAACATACTCCTCAGCCCTGCCCTGTAAGGGGTCCCCCGCCTCCCTCCTATTTAGGAGGGAGCGGGTTATCCTAAACAGGGCGGCTGGGCGGGACTCGGCGGACGCTACCAAGGTGGCAATGTGTGTTCTCTTAGCTGTTCTTAATGCCCGGATGTACTCCTTGGTGCATGCTGTCAAAAGTGCTCGGTTCGGTTTGGACCTATCGGATCTCCACTGGTGCTCTAGGCGTCTCCTCCGGCGCTTTATCTCCCGGAGCTCCTCAGTGAACCAAGGAGGCCTCCGGGAGCCGCTGGCCCGGAGGGGCCGTAGTGGCGCAATCCGGTCCAGACTCTGACGCTGCCGAGTGCCAGGCAGCAGCAAGAGTCTCCGCCGAACTGTGGGCGAGAGTATCAGGAATAACCCCAAGCTCCGTCTGGAACCTTACAGGGTCCATAAGTTGCCTGGGGCGGAACCACCTGGTCGGTATTAAATTGGAACTTTAAGGATAGCTCTTCCTTGGCTCTGATTTAATTCTGCATGATATTTGGAATGCTGACATATATCTGTGTTGTTTCCTAATAAGGATTGAGATTCAATGTCAGTTGGAATAGAGCTGGAAGGGACCTTGAAGGCCTTCTAGTCCAACCCCCTGCTCCAGCAGGAGACTGGATACCATTTCAGACAAATGACAAATGTCCAGTCTCCAGCAATAAGAGCACCCACCATTTCTGAAGGCAACTTCTGTTCCACCGTTAACTGTCCTCACTGTTAAGAAGTTTCTCCTTAATTCCAGGTTGCTTCTCTCCTTCATTAGTTTCCATCCATTATTTCTTGTCTTCTGATGCTTTGGAATCCATGTCTCCTTTCAATCCTCAAATGGGACCATTTTCCTGTTCATAAACATCAGAGTTGAGAGATTTCACTCCTGAAGCTTTTCATAAAATCTCAGCAAAAGCTAAGGAACGGCGAATTTCTTATCCAAAGGCCATGTAGAGAAATGGTATCATCCTAGGTTCAAGTCCAGCTTCAACCATCCAACCTGATAGGCCAGGAAGCCATCTTTTGCGTTGGGCCTTCAGGCCTGCCACCTTCAATGCTGTGGGAAACTGGGAGGGGGGGTTATATGGAGTAAGGGATAGATATAGTCAAAATAACATGCCTTTCTCAGAGAGTGAAGGACATCTTGCCCTGCAGCTGTGACTGGGAGGCATCTGCAGTTGGGACAGTGCTTGATTGGACTATGTGACGGACATGTGGATGCTGGGCAGGGACTTGGACTTTCAATTGGGTGGGGAAAACTTGGAAACTTCCAGATTTGGGTTTTCCCAGAAGTGCCAATATGACATCTCTAATAAAGTGGAACTTTGAGGACACTCAAGCCTCGGAGTCTTCTTTCATTGGCTACTTGGAACCCTGACAGCTGGGCCTCCTTGGGTTCTCTCTCATACTAACCTTGCAAGGTTGTTGTTGTACAGATGAAGAGCTCCATTTAAATGTCCATTTTGTTCTGGAGAACAAATAACTCTTGCAATAAATAATGACACCGTATTGAGACGGGGAGAAAAACTGGGCAGCAGTGGTTTAAAGGAATTAATTCTGCTAGTTTCTTTATGCTCCAACAACAGTGAGGAATGATCATTTGGAGATTTCAGTAACAAAGTGATGAAAGGCGACTATATTAAATACACATATTTTACAGGTGAGGTGCCATGAGGCTGAGTGAGTGAGAGATTAATGGATTGCAATTAATTTTTTAGTATGCTGTAGCGTAAATGATTCTCAGGAAAATCTTTCTAAAGATTAAAACACAAATTGGACAATACAAAAACAAGCAGTGAGGACACGACTAATAGCGTCAGTTAACTAGAAATGTCGACGAGCAGCTGAGTTGCGTCCCTCCACATTTTAAAAATAAAGTCCCTTTTAGCTCGGACTGATTGTGGCTCTGAGTTTTTCAGCGTCCTATAAGTTGAGCCAATATATGTGGATACATTTGTAGTCTTCTGGATGATTGTTGTGATTTAAACCACTGGGAACTTGTTTCTGAATTTTTGCAAATTAGGAACAGTAGATGCAGATGGTGGTGGCTCAGTGGCTAAGCTGAGCTTGTCAATCAGAAAGGTGGACAGTTCAGAGGTTCGAATCCCTAGCGCTGCATAACGGAGTGAGCTCCCGTTACTTATCCCCGCTTCTGCTGACCTAGCCGTTCGAAAGCACATAAATGCAAGTAGAAAAATAGGAATCACCTTTGGCAGGAAGGTAACAGCATCCCATGTTCCTTCAGTGTTTAATCATACTGGCCACATGACCACAGAGACATCTTTGGACAGCGCTGGCTCTTCAGCCTTGAAACAGAGGTGAGCACTGCCCCCCTAGAGTTTGGAACGACTAGCACTTATGTGCTAGTCTTTACCATTACTAGATGCAGTTTATGGTTGATGTTTTCTGGAAAAATAATTGGATAGCATATTCAAAGTGAAAAAGACAGGCTTAGACTTATTCAGAAGAAAGAAGATGAGATGGAAGAGACCTTTTTGCCAACTAGTAGCTGCACCTGGTGGATCTTTATTAATCTCAGAAAGTTTAACAGAAGAGACCTTATGGGATGTAGGGGGGGGGAATCCCAGGGGATACAAGATGAATGGGAAGCCAAAAAACAAATTCTTGGAAGAAGACGGTGACAAAAAAAGCCCTCTGGCTGGCTTGTTGCCAAGAAAGCTATCCTGGGTGTGTCCATTGATGCCATGAGAAGCCAAACTTGAGTGCTAGAGAGATTTGACTTTATGAGACGGCTGGGATGAGAACACCTGTCCAAAGTACAAGGGTGGATCTGGAGTTGCATCAGCTAAAAGATTCTTGGCAATCAGGCCTGGGAAAGTTTCCTCTCTCCTTGGAGGAACATATTTTGGGGCTGATTAGATGGTTGCTTAACCTACCGGTTGCCTCTTGGGGAAAAAAAGCACCTTTGGGATATCTCTAAAATCAGCTTAAATGGAATCAGCATATAAGGCAAAGAGGGAAGAGACAGAAACTCTTTAGGGAGAGTTATAAATAAAGGCAATAAATAACTCCAGCCTTGTGTTAAACAACTATGCGGGTCACCACAGGAGACCAGGAATTCTAGGAAGTCAAATGCGTAGGATTCCTTGGGTTGGGTTGGTAGAATACAGGCAGGCCGCCTTCTTTCTTTCTTCTTTCTTTCTTCTTCTTTCTTCTTTCTTTCTTTCTTTCTTTCTTTTTCTTCCTTCCTTCCTTCCTTCCTTCCTTCTTTTTTCTTTCTTCTTCTTCCATGCACCTCATCAGCATGACAAAATACCGTGTTTCTCCCAAAATAAGACAGGGTCTTATTTTCTTCCCCCACCCTGAAATAAGTGTTCCCGATCTAGGGGTCAGTGCTCATCTCTGTTTCAAAGCCGAAGAGCCAGCGCTGTCCGAAGATGTCTCCGTGGTCATGTGGCCGGCATGACTAATTGCAGAAAAGGCATGGAACATTGTTACCTTCCCACCAAAGGTGGTCCCTATTTCCTACTTGCATTTCACATGCTTTCGGATTGCTAGGTTGGCAGAAGCTGGGACAAGTAATGGGAGCTCATTCCATTATGCGGCGCTAGGGATTTGAACTGCCGACCTTTCTGATCGACAAGCTCAGCGTCTTTGCCTCTGAGCCACCGCGTACCTTCAGCCTTTAGACTAACTAGACATACCCAATTCCTGGAAGCATTTTTCGTACATTTTAGCCTCCTAATCATTGAAGGAAGGAAGACCTGGAAGGAAAGGTCTTGAATTAAAGAGTTGATGTAGCCCAGTGAAAGAAGCTGTTTGGTTAAACAGCAGGCAATGCTTAGCTTTGAAATATTAACACTTGGATGGATTGTGCAGACAGAAAGAACAAACTACTTTAAATTAATGGAGCAGTTAAGCATTTTATTGCCAATAATGTGAGGGGGGCTTGGTCCCCAGCTGCTTTTGCATTTCTTTGAAGCATTTCAACATCTCTTGTGTTCATTCTGGGCATTGGTGCAGTTAATTACAAGCTCATAAGTGTATTTGCTTCCTCTTGGCTCCTAACTCCCTCTCTGCCTTCTCCCCTGCACCCTCCCCCCCCCCAAAAAAAACATGGCCTGTTTATCAGCAGTCGGTAGCAAAAGGTTTAATAGGCTGCTTGCTTGGATTGCTGTAAAATCTATTCAAGCATGGGCAAAGTGCCACACCGTTTCTCACCCAGGCTGATTTTTTTTTAAAAAGTCACAGAGACAGTAAAACAAAAACCAGCTGGCTGGGGGGACAGGTTGATTGAAAGTGGAGTAGCAGAATACAGCTGGAAGGGACTTTGAAGGTAATAGTTGCAGAGTTGGAAGGGACCTTGGAGGTCATCTAGTCCAAGCCCCTGCTCATGCAGGAGACTTCTACTAGGGATTTGAACTGCCGTACTGAAGACCTTTCTGATCAACAAACTCAGTGTCTTATCCAACCCCCCTGCTCAAGCAGGAGAATTTATACCTGTGATGGTGAATCTATGGCCCGTGTGCCACAGGTGGTACACGGAGCCATTTCTGAGGGCATGTGAGGTGTTGCCCTGCCAGTCCCAGTGCACATGCGCCCACTGGACAGATGATTTTGACCTTGATTTTCAGCCATTTTTCGCTCTCCAGAGGCTTCAGGGAAGCCTTCTGAAGCCTCCGGAGGGAGAAAAACAGCCCATTGTGCACATCGGAAAACGGGACATTTTTGGCCTCCGAAGGGCTTCCAGGGGAGACTGTTTTCACCCTCTCCAGGCTGGGGAGTGCGAAAAATGGACCTACTGGTCCCATCGGAAGTCAGAAAATGGGCCATTTCCGGCCTCCAGGGGGCCTCCAAGGGGGTGGGAGAGGCTGTTTTCTCCCTCCCCAGGCTCCAAGAAAGCCATGTGCCCATGTGGTACTTGTTGAGAAAACTCCATTTTTTTTCCTGATGAACAGAATAACAGAATTGGAAGGGACCTTGGAGGTCTTCTCCTCCAGCCTCCTGCTCAAGCAAATGATTGGACAATGGTTGTCCGTTCTTAAAAAAAAACCTTGATCTTTGCTCACTCAACAAACTGAACTGGTCTGGGCTTGCTGTATTTGGATTTATGCCCTGTGAGAACTTGGCCAATTCGGACTGATTCTGTAGATCGTAATTATACAAACCATGGGATAACAACTTGAGTTGCGGGATCGTCTCATTTTTCTGCAGGAGAACCCCCTCCACTGCAGGCCTTGGAGTTGAGCTGTGGCTCTGGAACTGGACAAGTGACCCTCAACCCCAGTGAGACGTTGGAGCTGAGTTGTGGTCTATTTCCTGAGGTCAACCCTTTGAGGTAGGTCCAATCAAGAAAAAGACACCATCAGGATTCCAGGAATCCTGCTTTATTGTTTTAGGGCAGTGTTCTCAACCTTGGCGACCTGAAGACCTGTGGACTTCAACTCGAAGTCCACAGGTCTTCAGGTCATCAAGGCTATAGAACTTATAGGGGTCTTCTAGTCCAACCCCCTGCTTAGGCAGGAAATCCTATACCATTTCAGACAAATGGCTATCCAGCCTCTTCTTAAAGACTTCCAGTATTGGAGCATTCACAACTTCTGGAGCTAAGTCTTTTCACTGATTAATTGTTCTAAATGTCAGGAAAATTCTCCTAAATTGCTTCTCTCCTTGATTAGTTTCTACTTCTTGCTTGTTGTTCTGCCCTCAGCTGCTTTGGAGAATAGTTTGACTCCCTCTTCTTTGTAGCAACCCCTGAGATATTGGAAGACTGCTATCATGTCCCCCATGTCCTTCTTTTCATTAAACTAGACATACCCAGTTCCTGCAATTGTTCTACATATGTTTTAGCCTCCAGTCCCCTAATCCTCTTTGTTGCTCTTCTCTGCACTCTTTCTAAGAGTCTCTACATCTTTTTTACATCATGGCGACCAAAACTGGATACAGTATTCCAAGTGTGGCCTTACCAAGGCCTTATATGTATTAACACTTCATGTGATCTTGATTCTATCTCTCTGTTGAGAAACATCAATGTATGGTAATAATAACCGAATCTTAAAAGCTTGCTAGGGTTGGTCCATCTTATACCAAACAAAATCAAGGCAGGGTTGAATTGAGCTTCTTTCTTGCACGTTCTTGGTTCCGAGCCCCGCGTAATCTTTTCTCTTCCCTTGTCGCTTCCTTGCTCCCTTTCTTCTTCCTAAGGCTAGGTTTTCATTCCTTTCCATCCGGTGAGCAGTTTTCCAATATTACATGGAAGAAGAATGGGCATCCGGTGAGAGGAGAAGACAACCTTCGTGTCCTCCCCAACGGTTCTTTGTTGATCGCGTCAACTGTGGGAGCTGCGAAACACGACAACCACTCAGAAGGCTCCAGCGTGGAAGGAAATTATTCTTGTACCACTCAGGGCCCATTTGGGTCCGTCACTGGCCAAACTCTGATGCTCCGAGAATCTAGTGAGTATTTGTCCCCTGCAATTCGTTACGAAGAGCCTGTCCACCTCAGGTATCTTTTGAAAAAGAAAATGAAGCATGTTTCTAGTCCTCACTGTGGTGGTGTGTGTGTGCGTGTGTGTGTGTGCATGTGTGTTTTGTATGTATGTATGTATGTATGTATGTAGTAGGTAGGTAGGTAGGTAGGGAGGAGGGAGGGAGGGAGGAGGAGGGATACTATATAAATATAGATGATAGATAGATACAGATATATATATAGAGAGACACAGAGCGCGAGAGAGAGAGAGAGAGAATTGTATCACAGTGAGGACTGATGTGGACTAGAACTACATACATTTGTGTGGTGTGTGGAGCAGAAGAGAGAGAGGGAGATTACTGGCTCTTCAGAGATCACTGTTGTTGTGGCCTATTGGCTACCAGCCCTCCAGCAGTCAAATCAGAGGAGGAGGCGTGGGAGTCCGGGTCAGCATCAAGGCAACCTGGGAGCTCCGAGGGGGAGGAGGGAATGGAGCTGGCAGAGAGAGAGACAGAAGTGGCCTGGGCTGCCTGTCAGCCCTCAGATGGAAAGTTAACAGCCCCCAGGTCTGCAGGTGGCTGATGAGGAAGAGGAGGAACAGTTGAGTCCAGTGCCTGACGCTCGGATGCAGAGAAACGGAGGAGAGGAGAGCAGTGGAAATCTATGGGCCGGTCCTTGGGACCGAAAAGCCACTGCTGCTAGCTAGGCCCCACCCTAGCTCTGGGGATAAAAGGCAGGGAGTGGAGATGAATAGATGTGGCAGACAACTATTCATCTTCCTGCCGAACAGACTTGTTAGCCTGCGTTGAGAGAGAAACGTTTTACTGGGCTGCTGGTTAAAGGAATCTTTGAGTTAACTTCAGAGGGTTTGTTGTGTTTGAGGAGCTGGGTCAAGACAACTGGATCTCTGTCTATTTAGTGATCAATATCTGGGTGTTTGACAACTGATGTGTATTTATGACAGTTTGCAGTTGTCCCAGGGTTGTGTCATCACCATTTGTGATCTTCCCAGCTGGCATCCGACAAGCAAAGTCAATGAGCAAAGCCCGATTTGCTTAATGACCACAGGATTCACTGAACAACTTGCAGCTATTCACTTAACACCCTGGCAAAAGATCATAAAATGGGTGCATGACTCGTTTAACAATGGCCTCACCTAGCAACAGAGCTTCTGGCCTCAATTGTGGTTGTAAGTCAAGGACTACCTGTATAGGAAGTAACACAACCGTTTCAATAAATCCTGATCGCATTTCATTCTAATTGTTCATACATAATTTATCTAAGCAACTTATTCCTAAAGCAAATTGTATTAATCTCTCTCCATTAGCAAACCTTGTTTGACAGGTTAAATAGCCAGGCAAGGAAGCAAAACCGGGTCTGAAATTTGATACTCCCTCTGCTTGTTTTAAAGTACAAAAATAGTTTCCTGTTGTGCAAGGAAATGTGCAGAGTAAAAGCAAATCTCCTGAGTGGAATTTTGTTTTATTTTCATGGTCTTCATAAAAGAAAAACTGTACCCAATTTACAGATTGTGCCATCCAAGCAAGAACCTCATAAGGAATTCATTTTTTTCCTTTCTTCTTAAAGTAGTATTATGATTATGGATTGATCTATTCGTCAATAGACATCAAAATGCAAAACATAAGACAACAGAAAAGCCCTATGCGGCAAGAAGTAAAAGGCAGAACTAAAAGAAGTATTTTCGTATCGCTCCTATCACTTATCCCAAGCAGACCCAGTTCTCAATTGTTCTGTCTTATACAGAGAAAAGGCAATTTTTAATGTAATAGTTGGGTTCTGACCACTTCCAAAACAAGTTGTTTTAATAAGAATCCCACTTCAATTTGAAGTCATCCCCAAGATTAACCCTATTTTTTTAAAATAGTTTTAATATTAATATTTTGATGCTTTTTATTTAATTTTCCTTGAATAAACTAAATATTCTTCAAAAAACCAAACAAACCCAAAGCAATTATCAATAGTAGGTCAACTCTGTCTAAAGCAAGATTGTTCTTCTGTTTGTAACTCATGTCTCCTTCCCTCCCTCCCTCCTCCCTCCCTCCCTCTTTCTTTCTTTTTCTTTCTTTTTTTTTCTTTTTCTTCCATCTTTCTCTGATCTCCTGTCAACGGTTATCCCCCCCCCCACATCTCCTACCACAGCCTTACCTCCATTTTTCCAACATCCAGAACCCCAATCTGTGCCAGAAAATGGCATGGCTCGTTTTGAGTGTCGGATCAAAGGTTTGCCTGCTCCGGTCATTGCTTGGCAGAAGGACACGGAGGCTGTGCCATCAGAACCAAGGTAAATATGCAGCGTGCTCATCCCTTGCATCAAACACAACCGAGTTAGTTGAGTTGGAGCTGCTAAGTCTCACTGGCTGTGGCTTGCAAACTCTGGGGTGTGTCTAAGCTTGATGCCTGTTGTGTCAACTGACAGGTTTATCTCTGGATTGTCAGAATGGCCCAATGTGTCTATCTATGACCAGCTCTAAGAGTCTTACAAGAGTGTAGAACACAGAACAAGGAGTCTTGGTGACACAGTGGTTAGAATGCAGTATCACAGGCTAACTCTGCCCACTGCCAGGAGTCCAATCCTAACTGGCTCAAGGTTGACTAAGACTTCTGAGGTTGGTAAAATGAGGACCCAGATTGTTGGGGGGCAAGATGCTGACTCTGTAAATGGTTTAGGGAGGGCTGTAAAAGCACTATGAAGCGATATATGTCTAAGTGCTATTCCTCCCTCCCTTCTTCCCAGTGGTTAGAATGCAGTATTGCAGGCTAACTCTGCCCACTGCCAGGAGTTCGACCCCAGTCAAATGTCCCAAAGGTGCTTTTTCGAGAGGCAACTGGACTTTTTGGGTTTTATTTGAAGACGTTTCGCTTCTTATCCAAGAAGCTTCTTCAGCTCTGACTGGATGGTGGGAAACGGAAGTTCTAATTTAGCCTAATGATTCTAATTTAGCCTCCGGATCTTTTATCATCTTTGCTGCTGCTCTTCTTTGCACACTTGCTCAGATTTTGATGTGATCCAGGGTAGGAATTGATCTTTCCTCTTCATCCTTGGGTTCATAGGTTCATAGTCCTTCCAAATGGTGTCCTTCAGATCACAGATGTTCAGGAAGGAGATGCTGGAAGCTATCGTTGCATGGCAACCAATACAGCGGGAAAACGCTACAGTCTGCATGCTCCCCTCACTCTCTTGAAAGGTACATTCCACAAATTTGGGCAGGGGTGGGGGATGAATTATGACAGGCTATCTCTAAAGTTTCTCTCTTTCCTGTCTTAGATGCTTCCATCTGTTGCATGGCTATAACGATCCTGGCAAAAGAATTTGCAAGGGTTTTCGAGATAACTCACTGGTCAGATAATTGAAAGCAGGGGTGTCAAACTCGATTTCATTGAGGGCTGCATCAGGCTTGTATTTGACTTCAGGATGGGGGGCATGGTGTTTATGGCCAGGGTGGGCATGACCAGCTTGACATCACTCGTGTCAGGGGCGCCTGTGATGGCCCACGCACTCTGCTAGCGAAAATGAGCTCCCAAGTTCTGTTTTCGGCTGCGGCAGCTTCCTGCAACCCTCTGCCAGTGAAAATGCAGAATCCACTGCACTGCAGGGTGGTCCTTTGCTGTTTCCAGGCTGGTACCTTGGGTCAGATCTAACCACCCCGCGGGCCACATCCAGCCCCTGGGATTTGAGTTTGACACCCCTGTTCTAAAGCAAGAGTGAAGAGCTAGCAGAGCTGGCAGCAGATTCAGACAGTGAGGAGGTTGGGGAGGAACATGGGCCAGTCCTGGAGTCTGGGGAAGGCTCTGTTGGGGGCTCTGTGAGGCAGAGAGAGGGGCCAGAGCTGTATGCCAATTATCAGCTGCCTTTGGAGTCAGGCATCAGTGAGGCAGAAGAACAGCTGGAGCCTGTTCCCAGTGTGCGTATGTGCACAGTTGCCAGACGAAGGGAACAGCTAAAGAACAAAGGTCAGCTTGGGAGCAAGGCCACAGGTGGACAATGAATGGCCTCTCCCAGAGGAAATAAAAGAGGAGCAAAAAGGGAGTGGAGTTTGCAGGAGGCAATTAGTTTGCTTAATTGGTTTGTGGCTCTCCGATCCTTGCCAGTTTTGCAGATATCAGCCTGGCAGCTCTCCAAACCAGAGAAGGTCTGTGACTGTAAATCCTCCCTTGAAAGACTTTGTTGGATGTGAATGAGCAGAATTCACAGTCAATTAATAAAGTGGGTTTTTTGTCGGGACCAGGAATTTGCTTCATGCTCTTGGGAAGCCTCGGTCAGAACAATATGCCAAAACCAAGATTTGGGTATAGGTAACCCTTGACCTACAAATGGTTGTTTAATAACTGTTCAGAGTTATGACAGACTTAAGCTACTTACAACTCATCCTCAAAATTAAGACTTCCTCTGCCCCTTTCCTCGCCGTCATGTTGCCTTTCAAGCTACCATGATTTGCAATTTTACTGGTTTCCGGGGCTGTATGCAGTTTCGGGGGGGGGAGGGGAATCTATTCAGAGAAGAATGGGATTAATTGAACAATCACATGATCCACTTTAAAATTGCAGTGACCTGCTTTACAATCATTGGAAGAACAGTCATAAAATCAAGGCTGGTCACATGACATTTCGGCTGATGACTGCAATGACTTAAAATTTTGGGCACCCCTGTGGTTGTACATGGAGAAATACCTGTGTTTTGGCCATGAGTTTCAACAACAATCTTCCTAGGTGTAAATGAGGTCTTGAAAAGTTGCAGGGGTTCCCCATTTATGCTCTAAAATGCAGTAGAATTATACATGGGATCCTGGTTTAATTTATCCTGTGTAGACGTGACATTTCATCAGAGAAACTAAGTTAGGAAGGGGAAAGACTACAATTCCTGAGCCATGCAGGGTTTCCCCTGAGCTGCATTTTAGGTCATTTGTCCAATTGTGTTCACACGTTCAACCAAGTCATAAATTTGTTCAACCACGGTTTGTGGAATGAGCCCCTGTTGATTGTGTTCGTAATGTCATACTTAGCCATAAACCCTGATTTGCAAACCACAAGAGCAAGATTCTCCCAACATGCCGATGTAAAGTTGAAGAATTCAAATTAGGTCATATTTTGGGGTGAGAACCTGCCATGTATATCATGTCGTCATCTTGGAAATGAAGCAGGTTATTCCATTATCTCGTTTGAATCACGTTCATGATGTTATCTGCCTCCTCCTGCCTTCCCAGAGACACCCACATTGAGGGCGGAGGGGGGGGGGACACATTTTCCTAATTGGAAAACTTAGGTCTGGGAAGAATGCTTAGGCTGAAAATTGGTAGAGAATTTTTTTTAATCCACTGGTAAAAATTTGTGCCAAGATAATGATAAGGGGACCCAGGCTTTTCGGGTTTCCTAAATGTAATTGACAACTGCACTTTTCAACTCTCACCAAGCCCTCCGAGGGAAGTGCGTTTCTCACATTTTGCTCCCCCAGCTTCGGTGCTTCAGTGCAAAAGCAGACAGAAAATGGATGAGGAGGCACATCTGTGCCCATGAATGCTTAGTTTGGCTGCTTTTCTTGTCTGGCTGTCTTTTTAAAGTTTGGGACCACGAAAAACAGTTGACATCTTGACATCTCCAGCAGGTGGCTAAGCTGCTTGCTGGCTTGCCTTCTTTCCAAAGCCATCAGGGGTAGCCAAGGGCAGCTGATTGAATCTCTTTTCTGCACAAACAGCCTTCCTGTACAAACACAGTTTAATGCAAGCACACACACACACAACTGCAAAGATTGGGCAAGGTTTTCTCCAACGTGGATTTGCAGACTGATCTGAACCTTCGTTCAGGCATGATTAGATGATTATTATTAGATTATAATTAGGGGCCTGGTGGCTAAAACCTATGAAGAAGAATGGTTGCAGGAATTGGGTATGTCTAATCTAGTGAAGAAAGGAACGCAGTGGCTGAGTGCCTAAGATGCTGAGCTTGTCGATCGAAAGTTCGGTGGTTTGAATCCCTAGCACCACGTAATGGAGTGAGCTCCTGTTACTTGTCCCAGCTTCTGCCAACCAAGCAGTTTGAAAAAATGCAAGTAGAAAAATGGGGATCACTTTTGGTGGGAAGATAACAGCATTCTGACGTTTAGTCATGCCGGCCACATGACCACAGAGACGTCTTTGGACAGCGCTGGCTCTTCGGCTTTGAAACGGAGATGAGCAATGCCCCCTAGAGTCGGGAACCTTTACCTTTAATCTAGTGAAAAGAAGAGCTAGGGATCACTTGATAGTAGTGTTCCAATATTTGAGGGGCTGCCACAAAGAAGAGTCAAGCTATTCTCCAAAGCACCTGAAAGCAAAATAAGAAGTAATGGGTAGAAACTAATCAAGGAGAGGAGCAACCTAGAACCAAGGAGAAATTTCCTGACAGTGAGAACAATTAGTGGAACCATTTGCCTTCGGAAGTTCAGGGGTGTCAAACTCGCGACCCACAAATCAGATGTGTCACATGACACCAGTGTGATGCTGTACATTTGACACCCCTGTTCCAGATGCTCCATTACTGGAGGTTTTTAAGAAGAGACTGGACAGCTGGAATGATATGCTTGAGCCAGGGGTTGGACTGGAACAGGGGGTCACCAAACCTTTGGACCTCAGGGACCTCTAAATTCATAATTTTAAATCCTGCGGACCACTAATATGACTATTTTAAAAAAAGATAAACAGTATTTAGTGCAATGTAAAAAATGCAAACAATTTTTCTGCAAAGCACCATAATTTTCTCACGGGCCACCAGTGGTCCCTAGACCACCAGTTTGTGACCGCTGGACTAGAAGACCTCTGAGGTCTCTGCCAACTCTGTTCTTCTGTTCATACAGTTCTTGGCCACATATGCAGCTTTCGTCCCACTTCTGGGTCCAACCATGCCTGCCATCCAAGGACTAACAAACCCGGCTGAATATTTTTTCAAGTTCATAAACCTCCCGCTGAAGGATGCCCCTATCTTTTTATTAAGTTGGACATCATTTTGAGCCATCGCAACAGTTGTCATTAATGAATGAATGAAATGATTCATCCAATGGAGTCTTCACCCTTACCTAACCTACACCCTTGCCCTAGCCTTAATTTATTTTGGAAAAACTCCCCATGGCTCCAGAGAGTTATTGCCCGCTGTCTAGAAAAATGTGTATTGGCCTGGAAATCCTGCCCTACAACACGAAGCAGCAGGAGAAACTTCACTAATTGGGAATCAGGATTCCTAACCCAGTTTCAAAGGCTTCCCATCAGTTTTAGGCTGAAATCCTCAGCAGTTGCTCACGTTTTTCCTCCTGCAGCTGAATAACTATGCTTTGCTTGTACGACAATTGCAAAATCAGATTTATTTTGTTAGAGTGTGGTCAGTTTTATAGAAATCATCATTATTTATACATTTTGGAACATCACATATCAGGGTAAACTCCTATGTTTGTTCTCGTTTCCATCTACCCTTCATCTTCTTTGTGGGGGGGGGGGTGTATGCAGGTCTTGGACCTCAGGGACCACTAAATTCATAATTTTAAATCCCGTGGACCACTAATATGAATTAGTGATGGGAGGGGGTCCTTCAGGCACTTAGCTTGGCCGCCTGTTAGCAGAGAGAAGCACCCAGTGTCAACCCTAGGTTTGCTGTCCATTGCAGCTAGGAATCTCAGATACAACAAAGAATGAATGTTTGTCTTGTAGCCAGCCCGGGCGCTAAACTCTGTCTTTTGAGCAGCCCAACTGAAGTTTTGCTCACCACTCACTGAAGTGCTTGGACTCCCAGGGAGGGAGGGAGGGAAAGGCTGGAGCTACTGAACAGGCAGCCAAGCTAAGTGCCTGAAGGACCGCATCCCATTAGCGAGTGGGAGTAATTGCTTCGGCAGGCTGTATCCGGCCAAGAGACGATAGTTTGAGTATCCCTGATTTAGTGCAATATAAAAAAATGCAAAAATGCAAAGATTTTTCTGTGGACCACCAAAATTTTCTCACGGACCACCAGTTGGTAACCGCTGGTCTAGGTAATGTTACCAAGATCTCTGACTTCATCTTCTTCACAAGATCATTGCTGGACCCATCAGTTCAGGACAGATTTCATCCAGTTTCCAACCTTCTCTTTCTAGGGATGGTTGGTGAGAAGCTGGCTGTGCTGCAGCTTCAGAGATCCTTGGCGAAAGCAAAGCATCAGGCCCAGTGATGGGATTCAAATTTGTTTACTACCAGTTCTGTGGGTGTGGTAAGGGAAGGATACTGCAAAATCCCCATTCCCCCCCACTCCTGGGGGAAGGATACTGCAAAATGCCCATTTCCTCCCAAAACCACTAACCTGCTTTCCAGCTCCTTTCTCCTGGGCAGGCAACAGAAGAAGACCCCCGATCAGTTGGGATGCCAATCAGCTGGGACTCGGGAGGGAGCAAATAGATGGGGGCAGAGCCATCCAGAGGTTATTTACTGGTTCTTCAAACTACTCAAAATTTCTACTACCGGTTCTCTAGAACCGGTTAGAACTGGCTGAATACCACCTCTGATCTGGCCTCTTTTCAGTCTGGACAAGGTATGAGGCAAAGTTGATTACACTTGTTGATGACTTTTTGTGAAGGTAGAAGACTGGAGTGATGCTACTGTAATAGCTGTACTTGATCTCTCGGTGGCTTTCAGTGCAATCAGCTATGGTGTCTTTCTGAAACAACTAGAGAAAAATCACTAGATCTTGAGTTGTGACAGCTTGTCCTTCTCCATGGTCCAGGGTTCAGCAACTTTAAACACTCAAAGAGCAACAAAGGTCCTAAACAGAACCCCCCATTCAATTCTGGAGCCAACTGGAAGTCCAGTTCCCCCATCATAGAGTTTCCTCCTAGTGCGTCATCTTTTTTCTCTGCTAACAGGAAGTCCGGTTCCTCCACCATAGAGTCTCCTCCTAGCATGACATCCTTTTTCCTCCACCTGTCCTAACTGAAAGCCCTATCAATTGTGGAGCTGACCGGCAACAGGGAGCCACAGCAGAGGGATGAAAGAGCCACATGCGGCTCCAGAGCCACAGACTGCTGACCCCTACCATGGTCAATTCCTGTTGATATTGATGGAGAATGTGTTCGTACTTGAACAGTGGGGGTTGAATTAGAACACCTCCAAGGTCTCTTCTAGCTGTCATTTGAATTTGAAATTTGAGATTGAGTCCCAAAACTCACAAATCGAGCCCTAACTGTGGTTAGAGTGCAGTATTGCCGGCAAACTCTGCCCATTGCCAGCAGTTCGATCCTGACCAGCTCAAGTTTGACACAGCCTTCTATCCTTCTAAGATCAGTAAAATGGGGACCCAGATTGCTGGGGGGCAAAATGCTGACATTTTGTAGCACTCAGAAGTGCTCTAAAGCACCATGAAGAGGTACCTAAGTCTTAAATGCTGTAGTGCTATAAATTTAATTCAGAAATAAAAACCGTGAGTCAAAACAGATGCTTCCAGACTCCTCCTGATACAGAAGAAGGTATTATCTCTTTAACCCAGTGGTGGGATTCAGCCAGTTCACACCACTTTGGGAGAACTGGTTATTAAGTTTCTGAGCCGTTTGGTGAACTGTTTGTTGGAAAAAATCATTAGGGCAGAGAACCAGTTGTTAAATTATTTGAATCCTATCATTGCTTTAACCTAACCCTATGTGGAAGGACCACATCCAGTTCCCCAGCCCTTGTTTGAGATTCCATGCCCTGCAGTGCATCACAGCCCTGTGTGTGATACATAATACTCACATTGGCTCTCAGCAACCCTAGTCGGGGTCAAAGTTGTTTTAAAAGTGCTGGGTCTCCCTTGGGTTCTCGCTCTCAGCATCTCAAGAGAAGAGAGAAAACAGAGAAAACAACTAAGTAGGCTTGGTGCTTAGCTGTGAACTTTCTCATCCTTTTCCTGAACAGAAGCTTGACATTGTGTTGAAGCCCACCCCCCTCCACTGCAACCCACAACCTCCCTGGGGATGGATGGATTCAGGCTTTGAGCAGCTGTTCAGGAGGAGAAGAGATGGGGGAAAGATCCATCTGCGGTTTTTTTCTTCTTTCCTGGTTGTTCAGAAAGCGAGAAGGCAGTTAGCAGTTGACATGAAATGTTTTGCAAATGCTACTGGTTTGCACAGCCGTTCAAGAGAGGCAGAGTAGACGGGGCTTCGATCACATTTTGACTTTTTTTGACTCCCTATGGACACCCAGAAAGGGTGATGGGCTCGACGACAGCCTACTATGGCGAGATAAATCAAACACAGATTTGTATTTTATATTTTATCCCCTATTTTATCTTGAAAGGATTTTGCAAGCACGAACCTATTTCGTTAGGAACTTAAGCGGTAGAAAATTGGTTGGTGGAGGAGGGATTTTAATTAGTGGGAGGGTGGAATTGAGAATTAAATGTGCAAACAATTGTGGATTTGGAGTGCGAATGGAAGGAATCCAAAAAAGTCTTTGTTTAGTTTTTCCTCTTTTAAGAGCAAGGGACTGTTTTTGTACGCTTCGTAAGACTTGTGCTTTCTTTACCTCAAAAAATAAAAAATAAATGCTAGCCTGAAAGTTATTCATGCACATTTAAATCAAGCGAGTTGGAGGAAAAAAAGGCTTAGTTGGTAAAAAGGGAGAGAAATTAATCCTGTTTTTTTTTTTCTTTTAACAGAGAGCCACAAGTTTTTCTGTGACTTTAATACAGGAGTCCTCAAAGTTTTTAAACAGGGGGCCAATTCAATGGTCCCTCAGGGTGTTGGGAGGGGCAGACCGACTGTGTGGGCGTGGTTAGGTGATCATGTAAATGGGTGGGTGTGGCTAATTTAGCAGTCCATTAATCAATACACAGAAATTAAACTTTAATTTTTATGCTCCTGGGGTGGAAAGCAGGTCAATGATACGACTCCTCTCTCTCTCTCTCTCTCCTCCCCTCTCTCTCTCCTCTCTCTCTCTCCTCTCTCTCTCTCTCTCTCTCTCCCTCCCTCCCTCCTCCCTCCCTCCCCCCTCCCTCCCCTCTCTCCCTCCTCTCTCTCTCCTCTCTCTCTCCTCTCTCTCCTCTCCTCTCCCTCCCTCCCTCCCTCCCATTTTGGCCTCCTGAGGCTTCTGCGGATCCTGTTTTTTGCCTCTGAGGCTTCCAAGACAGGCGGGGGCCGGCGGATAGGTGGGAAAATGTAGGCAGGGCAGCCTCATGGTCCCATGTGGTTGGATTAATGGCTTCAGTGGGCTGTATCTGGCCCATGGGCTGTAGTTTGAGGAGCCCTGCTTTAATAGCTTGTCCTGACCTTGGGAGGTTTAGGCTAAAACTCTCAAGGCAAATGAATTGAGGACAGGAGAGAACAGGAGAAGGAAAGAAATTCTAGCCGAGTGTTAGGAGCTAAAAGTAATCAAAGCTTTTATATATATAATTCAGAAATTGGAGAAAATGTTTTGAGTAAAGAAGACCAAGAATGGAACACACAGCATCTGGGGACAAAATTTTTCATAGCAACCAGAGTCCAAATTGAATTCAGCATGGCTGAACTCCCAGAAGTGTAGCCAACTCTGTGAAATTTCAACTGTGAAAAAATGGGGATGGTGACTCAGAGGCTCAGTGGCTAAGACATTGAGCTTGTCAATCAGAAAGATCGGCAGTTCGTCTGTTCAAATCCCTAGCACTGCATAACGTAGTGAGCTCCCGTTACTTGTCCCAGCTTCTGCCAACCTAGCAGTTTGAAAGCACATTAAAAAATGCAAGTAGAAAAATAGGGACCACTTTGGTGGGAAGGTAACAGTGCTTTGTGCATCTTCAGTGTTTTGTCATGCCAGCCACATGACTACAGAGATATCTTGGGACAGCGTTGGCTCTTCGGCTTTGAAACGGAGATGAGCAATGCCCTCTAGAGTCAGGAACGACTCAGGATATTTGTGCGAGGCGAACCTTTACCTTTTATAATTTCACAACAGTTGAGATCGTCTCGCCTTCTTATTTTCTCCCTCTCTTTTACAACCTCTTTCAACTAACTTCTTTCCTTCCTCCCATCCACTCCCTTCCATTCTTTTCATTTCTCCCTAACCTCTTCTTCCTTCCTCTTTTCTTTCCTTCCCCTTCCTCTCCTCCCTTCGTTCCCAAAGTTGAAAGCCAGAGAACTTCCACAATGGAAGGAAGCATTTGTACATGGTGTAAATACTATAAGAGTGTTAGTCTGTCTAACTATTGTTGGAAGTTAGCACCCAGCCCTCTCCTAGGAAAATGAGATATTTTAGGAAATGTTGAAAAGGGCAGAATATTTTCCCTAAAAGGAGGCAGAAACTCACTCCCCCCACTTTTGTAAATGGACCATTAAGGTCTGAGCCAGTCTATTCTACATAACAAAGATTTACCTCATTCAGGCAGAGCCATAATAGGAATTGCCCAAAGCCCTTTCATTACAGCATCACCCAGCAAGAGTCAACCGAGCTTGGGACTCAGGACAGCCTACAGAGTTGCCCCTGCATGGCCCCACGGGAGTCGGACAACCGATCAGAATACAAGCTCAAATTCAAAAGCCCAGAGAGGGGATAAAACCCAGGGATTCTCAGCATCTCTCTCCTTTTTCTCCCAGGACCTTAAACCAGTGTTTCTCAACCTTGGCGACTTTCAGTCCTGGGACTTCAACTCCAGAATCCCCCAGCCAGCATAGCTGGCTGGGGGATTCTGGAGTTGAAGTCCAAAGGACTGAAAGTCGCCAAGGTTGAGAAACACTGCTTAAACCATGTGATCCTGTCCATCATCAATAAACCTTCTTTCCAAGTAACTTCCATCATCCAGTGTCTTTTTCCCCACTTGGAACTGAACCCAGAAGGACATTTCTTCCAATGCTTATCTAAGACCTTCATTCTCATGCAACCTTGAACCTGGATTCTTTTTTTGTTTTGTTTTCCTTTGGTGAAATCATTCTGATTGAAATATGTGTATGGGGAATGGAGTGGGGGGGGAAAGTAAATCTCTAATTTTGTAGCCCTAGGTCCCCAACAACCAATGATGGATGATGTATCATTGTCACCGCACCGGAGAATGCCACAGTGGTGGTTGGAGACACTGTTGTGATGGAATGTGTGCGTCAGCAAATCCCACCTTTCATCTCTTGGATACGGGAAGGTAAATGAAGTTCATTCCTCTTCTGATGCCAAGAGGCCTTTCCAAGACTTTTTGGTCTTAAATCTGTTGTTGTTGTTGTTGTTGTTTTAAATAGACATTGCATTCTAAATGCAATGTTTATTCTAAAAAAAAGAAAGTCCAGTTGCCTCCTGGGAAAAAACACCTTTCGGACAACCATGACCTGGATGACTAAGAATCCCTACAGACTTAGATGTGTTTTGGGATGAAGACTCTTTAAATGGTGTGGAGGTACGAACAGATTTCCAGAAAAAAAATGCCGACTACAGGAACCATTAGCATTACTCCGTGACCCTGAGGATACAGAGAAACTTCCCAATGCTTCAAGGATCCTCTAAAAGGATGAAAATGACCAGCTGTCTGCATGGAATATAAATCTTTCTATTCCCCTCCATTCAGTCAGAGCTGCAGAAGCTTCTTGGATGAGAAGCAAAACGTCTTCAAAGAAAAAAACAGAAAGTCCAGTTGCCTCTTGAAAAAAGCACCTGTGCAACATTTTAATAAAGGTGATAATCTGCAGTTGAATATGGAATAACTGGAGCGGGGCTACTAAATCGAGCTTGCCAATGAAAGTTAGAAACAGACAAAGCATGAGATTGGTTTGCCGTTTGATCTGTAAAAGATACAGAATTCTAGTTTCTGGATGTCTCTGATCTACATTAGTCAAGGCTGATCTCAATGATTCCCCAGCTTCAAAGGTCAGGGGTGAAGGCTGAATCTTTGCACAGATCTGCTGGGAAATCTGACACATGTGTTAGTACTCTGCAGAAATACCTCCCTTGGTTTGTTTAAGATTAAGAGCGTGATACAGTTCACAGAAACAACTTTAATGTTAAAATTGTTTCTGTGATATTAACGTTAAGGGTTTCAGCATGGAAGCAGAAGCAGAACAGCTCTGGTGGTGCAGTGGTTAGAATGTGGTACTGCATGCTTCTGCTGACTGTGACTGCCTGCAATTGGCAGTTCGAACCTCACCAGGTTCAAGGTTGACTCAGCCTTCCTCCTTCTGAGGTGGGCAAAATGAGGACCCAGATGGTTGGGGGCAACAGGCTGACTCTGTAAAGTGCTTAGAGAGGGCTGTAAAGCTCTATGAAGCAGCATATAAGTCAAGTGCTATTGCAATTGCAGATTAAATGCCCACTGCCAGGAGTTTGATCCTGACTGGCTCCATATTACTCAGCCTTACACCCTTCCGAGGTGGGTAAAATGAGGGCCTAGGTTGCTGGGGGCAATAGGCTGACTTTGTAAACCTCTTAGAGAGGGCTGTAAAGCACTATGGTATATAAGTAAGTGCTATTGCTGTTGTTTTATAAAATCTGGCATTTTTCCGTTATAGTGGCTTATGGCCCAGATCTAACAGCAGGCAGTTCACCAAGCAGAAAACTGATTGTCTGACAATAACTCCAACAATGAAAATTAAAATGTGGTATTTTGCTGAGTAGAACAGCATAGGCAATAAATAAAGATACCTGGCAGATGACAGTAATAATAAGAATAAGAATAACATAATTAATTAACTGGCTAAAAGTCTATGAGTTTTGGCACCCTGATCTGAAATGTTGTGAGATTTTGGCATTAGTGCTTGAAATGCAGCAAAGTTTAGATAGGTAAGTACAGGGAGTCCTGACTTACCACCATAATGGAGCCCAAAATTTATGTTGCTAAGCAAGACAGTGTTAACTGATTTTGCTCATTTTAGGACCTTCCTTGCAAGGGTTGTTATGAGAATCACTGCAGTTGTTAAGTGGGTAACACCACAAAGTGAGTCTGGCTTCCCCATTGACTTTGCTTGTCAGAAGTTCGCAAAAAAGGATCACGTGACCCCAGACAGCAATGGTAAATATGAACCAGGGGGCCAAGCGTCGAATTTTGCTCACAACCATGGGGTCATGGTCATAAGTGTGGAAAAACAGTCATAGGTCATTCTTTTCGGTGCCATTGTAACTTGGGTGGAGAAGATTTATGTAGTGCCGAAATAATTCAAGCATAATACACAAGAATCTTGTCACCTATGTGAGATATTCTAAATTTGAATAAATTTATATTATGGCATTCATTACATCATCCTAAATCCATCCAGTAGTAATACATATTTTTAAAATTGTCTGGTATATTGACTTCCATATTTTTGGTCTAACCATTGATAAGTCCTGTGTTCTTATAAAAGGTTTATCTTGATTACAAACCTTTTGTGCATCCCTCCATAGTCCTCACTTACAAATTATGTAAAATCTCATATTATCAATCTAGTATATGTATACATTATTATCATTGTTAATCATTTATTTGACTATCACTATTATTCCTTCATTTATGCAAAATCTCACATAAAATGAAGTAATAATAGTTAAAGTCAAATAAAAGTTTAACGTGGTAATAATTGTTTGCTTTTACTGAATATCAGATTGATAATACGAGATTCTATATAAATTGTAAGTGAAGACTACGGTGAGGATGCAGAAAAGTTTTGTAACCAATCGACACACTGTACGAAACTGGAAGATGGTTTAGGTTTTATGTTTGTCTGTGCTTGTTTATTTAAAAATAAAAAAAATATTAAAAAAGAATCTTGTCACCCAAATACAACACTAAATTGGCACCAGAAAGGAGTCAATGAAATTCAGGAGGAGTTGGACTTCAAAGGCTTTTGCAAACTCAATGATTCTAAACTGATGACATGCTTAATTCTGCCACCCACCCACCAGCTCTGCATGTTTTTCTCCTATACTTGATACTCCACATAGAGATGTGATGCTCTGCTTTTCTTTAAAGATGGGAATCCGATTTCTACGGATGTGATTGTGTTAGGACGGACCAACCTCGTGATCCTTTCCGTTCAGCTTCATCATGCAGGAGTCTATGTATGCCGGGCCAACAAACCCCAAACCAGGCAGTTTGTAACAGCTGCAGCTGAGCTCCAAGTCCTTGGTGAGAACACAAAAAAACAACATTTCTGTGCAGCCCTAAGTTGGCTTTTTTTTTTTTTTGCGGGTCTTCACAAGGAGGATCAGTTGTTTGCAAACAGTCCTGCAAGAGCAGATTTGTTCTTTCGCTGACTCCAGATCTTTCAAGATTTCCCAAATATGGGAAAGTGGAAGAACTATGTTCCGTCCGTATTTGGGTAGACCAGGTAGAAAAAACACAATCTCCCTGGTATAACTGACAAAGCAAGGAGAACCTGTGGCTTAGAGGTTAATACATTTATCTAATATGCATGCAGCCGGGTTTGAATCCCAGAAGGGTAGGCTAGATGAGAGCTAAATAGCTTGAAATAGATCTATACTAGTCTGCCTTATTTCTTTGTAGGTAAATATAAATTCAATACAAGAGTTTAGTACCTTCCAACAACTCTTTGCCAAACTAATTTTATTAATACTTTGACTGATGAAGTTACTTGGATGAGTAACGAAACATCTCAGATTAACACACTTTGGCCCAGTTGCCCTGAGTTAACCCTACAACAGTATTCTCAAAGCTTCCAGCTTTGATTTTAGTTTCCTTTTTAGGTGGCCAAGCTTGTGTGAACTCGCCTCTTGAGTTGGTTTATGGTTGATGTGGAATAGTAGGTGTCCCTGGCAAAGGAGGGGATTCATTTAATGGAGAGAGTGGGTTGTGTGAATTTAGGCAGTGTGTCGGTCTACGCTTCTCGCCAATTATCTCGCTTTCATCCATCTTCACAAATGGCTTCACACATCCCCTTTTGTTCCCTCCTCAACCGCCGTGCTCAGGGGTGGTATTGACTTACCTTCCCTACCAGTTTGCAAATGTGAGTGCACAAGTACGCACAGCCTTCCACGCATGCATTTTTGGCAAAAAAAAAAAGGGCCTAAGTGGGATGCCATAGAGCTGGGGCAAGTGGGTGGGGCCAACCATGATTTTCTGCTACTGGTTCGAACCCGTAGAATACCACATCTGGCCATGCTCATTTGGTGCATTTTTTTTCAACCCCTTAGCTCCTCCTACAATTGCCCAGGCACCTGAAACCATTTCTCGCACCCGGGCCAGCACCGCCAGGTTTGTGTGCAAAGCAGAAGGAGAGCCGCTGCCCGCCATACACTGGATGAGGAACGGGAAGCTGTTACTATCTAAAGGACGGGTTAAAATACAGGGCAGCGGTACCCTTGTGATCAACCAGATCGGCTTGGACGACGCGGGCTATTACCTGTGTGGCTGAAAATCACCTTGGCATGGCCTGTGCTACGGCCAGGCTAGAGGTCATCGTGCGGGAAGGCCTGCCCAGCGCTCCGAAGAGGGTATCCGCAAGTTCTCTCTCCAGCACCACTGTCTTGGTTTCCTGGGAAAGGCGGAGTTCAACAGTGAGCAGATTATTGGATTCTCTTCATTACCAAAAAGCCTTCGGTGCGTTTCGGTATTCTAAAGATATGCTCTTTGGGCTAATCCTAATTCAAGAAAATAGGGGCACATTATATTTGTATAATCTCACAATCAGGAGGCTGTAGGTAGAGGCAGATATTTCTCTCTCTGGGCACGATGAGAATATATCTGCTGAACACAACTCCGCACTGGTGACAGGAAGGGCATCTAGCCAGTAAAGACTCTGCAGCTCCATTCAGTTGCACAGACTCCACCCACAAGGGATTAAGGGGTCATTAAACCATGATGATGATGGTGATGATGATGATGATTAGATTTGCATAATAACCTTGTCGGACAAGAAGGAACGGATGGAAACAACCTAGGAGAGAGAGCCAACCTAGAACTAAGGAGACATTTCCTGACAGAAACTAATGATCCCTCCACTGGCTTGCTCCTCCAGAGGTTGTGGGTGCTTCATCACTGGAGGCTTCCAATATGAAAACCATTTGTGTAGGGTCTCCTGCTTGAGCAGGGGGTTGGATTAGAAGACCTCCAAAGTCCCTTCCTATTCTTTTCTTCCATATTCTGTGTGATGAAAACTATCATGTAAAAGAGTTGTCAGGCCCCCAGATTGGAGAGAGAATTGGAGAGTGGAGGTTTACAATTTAAAACTCAATACAAACAAATTATTTGAGCAGAGGACCTCCAAGGTCCCTTCCAACTCTATTATTCTGTTAGTATGCTATCAGAATGAGCTTCTCAGATCAGTTGCCCTCCTTGTAGACTTTCTGTATCTGGTTGGCAACTAGGAAAACAGAACATTGGACCATATTTTGGCTTAGGCTGATCCATCCTAGGGCTTATTCTCAAGTTCCCTTATCTCCTCTGTTCTGAATGATAACGTTTAATAAGTATTTATTCAGAAATGCAGTCTTTAAAGTCATTTCTAGGGGTTGGGAACCATAAATGTTTCAACAAAGAAGATCCAGGATTTCAAGCACTTAGCTTATTGTGAATTGAATGGGTTGATTGGGTGCATTGGTGGTGAACAGCATTTAATGCACTTATTCATCCAAAGTAGAGAGTAACTTTAATCAAAGAAGGAGCCAGCTTGAAAGGGACAGAACTGAGAAGTTATGAACCTTTGAAGGATTTGTGGGAGGGTGATAAAACATGGAAAGCAAGGCAGTTGGCTTTGTGGTGGATCCATTTTCATAGGGGGGGGGAATGAACAGTGAGGAAGAGTTGCTAGTGATGCCAACATCTTGCTGGCATTTTATTTATTTATTTATTATTTATTTATTTATTATTTATTATTTATTTATTTATTATTTATTTATTAGTTTGTCAAACATGTACAAGATATCAGGTATAAATATGAACATGGACATGAACGAAGGAAATGAGTACAAATAAATGGGGACAGTAGGAGGGGACACATAGGCACGCTGGTGCGCTTATGCACGCCCCCTTTAGGGACCTCTTAGGAATGGGGTGAGGTCAACAGTAGACAGTTTAAAGTTGAAGTGTGGGGGGTTTGAGGATGTAACAACATTCCAAGCTTGACCACTCTGTTGCTGAATCGTATTTTCTGCAATCGAGTTTGGAGCAGTTTACTTGAGTTTGTATCAATTGTTTGCCTGTGTATTATTGAGGTTGAAGCTGAAGAAGTCATTGAGAGTAGGACGTTCTAGCAGACAATTTTGTAAGCTATGTTTAGGATTTTGGTGTTCTGGAGACTTGGGAGGCAAGTGGATAGTAGCAAACACTGCATGTTCTCTTATCATTCTTTTTTTTAAAAAAAAACCTTTGTAATTATTATTTTATTAGTATCAACCAGGAAATCAGAAGTTCAATATTCTCCTGAGATTATATATAAACAAATGCAAAATTGAAGTAAAAATCTTAAAAGTCAAAACTGTACAACAAAACAATACCCATCAAAAAAAAAGTGGGTAAAATTCTCTATCATTCTTAGTGTCTTGCTAAGGTGTCTACCTTTTGTAGACATAATGCAGGTAGTCCTCAATTTACAGCCACAGTTAAGCCCAAAATCGAAGTGGCTAAGTGAGAGTTTTCCCTATTTTATGACATTTCTTGCCACCTTTGTTAAGTGAATCACTGCAGACGTTCAATTAGGGTTGTTAAGGGAAACTGATTTCCTCATTGACTGCTTGTCAGAAGGTCACAAAAGGGGATCACATGACCCTGAGACAAGTCATAAATGTGAGTCAGGTGTCAAGCATCTGAATGTAAATCACCTGACCATGGGGTTGCTGCAACAATCGTAAGTGTGAAAAATGGTCATAAGTCACTTTTTACGGGGCCGTTGCAATTCGACAGTCACTAAGTGAACTGTCGTAAGTCAAGGACAGCCTGCATTGCCTTTCTACACAGAAACACCATTTATTGATTGACAATGGTGCGCGATGCCTGATTAATTTGCAACACAACAACGCACTCACACAAGGCCCGGATATATTAATTAATCGCTCAGCAGCAGACTTGTTGCAGGTTTCTTACACTGTTGATGCAAATTACTCCGCTTTTAATCAGACCTGCAATTCATACATTGGTTAATTATTACAACCAGTAAAATGAAGGTGGGGATCCAGACCGAATGAGTTGAATTAAGCGCTTAGTGAAAATAATAAAGATATATGCGCTCTTATTAAAATTACTGTTGGAAGTTGGAAGCTCTAGTCCAACCGCAGAAGGTTGATCTTCCTAGTTTTGCTAAATCTATTTCCTTGCATGAGTAAGGAACGATTTTCCATCTTCTGGTTGAGTGAAAATGGTCTATCACCCCTTGAGGTGATCAGAGAGGGGGGGGGTATGAAAGTGTTGCCTTAATTTTCCAATTAGCACCCTGCCTTTTTAATATCTTCAGCTGCGGAGATGAGTTAGTGCTACCTTTTTTTTTTTTGGCTGCTTGCTTCTGCCCACTTCTTCTGAAATCCAAGATGAAAATCTGCTCCATTCCTCTAAGCAAGAGAGTTTAAAAGGTTTTATCAACATAACTCATAGAGACCTATGCAGAAGGAATGGGATTTTTAAAAGGTCAAAAGAGAGTGTTAGATAGTCAAGATTAAAGCCCTACAGCTCTTTTGTTGTTGCTAGTTGCGAAGTCGTATCCGACCCATCGCCACCCCATGGACAACCTTCCTCCAGGCCCTCCTGTCCTCTACCATCCTCTGGAGTCCATGTAAGCTCACGCCGACTGCTTTGGTGACTCCATCCAGCCACTTCATTCTCTGTCGTCCCCTTCTTCTTTTGCCCTCAATTGTTCCCAGCATTAGGCTCTTCTCCAGGAATCCTTCCTTCCAGGGGTGGGTTGCTGCCCGCATTGCTGCCGGTTCGCTTCGCTCACGCATGTGCCAGATACACATTGCACATGCGTGCACAGTTGCCTGTAAATTGTTTTGCACATGCAGAACATGAAAAATGACTGAAAAACAAGCTGGCAATGGCAGCAGTGACCTGGGAACCGGTTTAGGGTATGGCCAGCCTGCCATCCCTACTGGTTTGATGACCCAGTCCCAATTTCCACTAGTTTGCCCAAACCGATGCGAACTAGTAGCAACCCATCTCTTTCCTTCTTATTAGGTGGCCAAAGTATTTGAGTTTCCCCTTCAGGATCTGGCCTTCTAAAGAGCAGTCAGGGTTGATCTCCTCTATGACTGACCGGTTGGATCACCTTGCAGTCCAAGGGACTTGTTGGAGTTTTCTCCAGCACCAGAGTTCAAAGGCCTCCATTCTTTGGTGCTCGGCCTTCCTTGTGGTCCAACTTTCACAGCCATCCATTGCAACTGGGAAAACCATAGCTTTGACTATAGGCACTTTTGTTGGCAGGGTGGATGTTCTGCTTTTTAGGATGCCTAGATTTGCCATCACTTTCCTCCCCAGGAGAAAGCATCTTTTAATTTCTTGGCTGCAGTCCCCACTCGGTTATTGTACAAGATACCCTTCATAAAATGATGAGGTTTCAGTTTCAGAGTTGTGGCTACCATCCTGACATTTTTAACTCCTCCCCCAAAAAAAAAAGAAACCCGAGGGTGAAAATTGTTCAGGGCCTTTTTGTAACATCTCACAAGCAACTAGTTTAAAGAAAGAACAAAACTTTCTTCTTCTTTCTTCTTTTTTCTGTCTGACAGCGTTGTGTACCTTCTCTAGGTGCTGACAACGTGGAATACCAGTTTGCGGTGAATAACGACACCACTGAGTTTTCGGTGAAAGACTTGGAGCCCAACACCAATTATATCTTCTATGTGGTGGCCTACTCCCAGCTTGGAGCTAGCCGGACCTCCTCATCCATAAATGTGCAGACCTTGGAAGATGGTTGGTAGAGTAGAAACTGAGAAGATCTGCCCTGGGGCCACCTGAAATGGGGGTGTAAATAATTGAGGTTTACCTTGTCGGGATGTGACAGGTTTCCTGAGGTGCCCAACTAGGCTGAAATGGGACTAGGCAGGGGTGGGATTGAAAAATGTTAGCAACCGGTTGCTACCGACTGCCGGGGGCATGTTCATGGGGTGTGGCCATGGGGGCGTGGCCTGGTTGGCTTCCTGCACCACAGTAACGGAGGGCGTTTTCGCCCTTCCTGGGCTCCGGAGGCTTTGCTTGAGCCTCCGGGAGGGTGAAAACGGCTTCCCCCGGGCCAGTTTTTGGACTTCAGTAGGCCTGTTTTCCCTCCCAGAGCCTCCACGCAGGTCCTGCACTTACATGGCATGATGAATGGGCGCGTGAGACTCCTGGGAGGGGAGGGGCAGGGTGGGTGTGGCCAGCCAGTCCTTGTAAGTACGGTTCAGTGAACCAGATTATAATTAACATCTGGTTCGCCCAAACTGGTCTGAATCAGCTGAATCTCACCCCTGGTGCTAGGTGGTTTGTGGTTGGAAAAACTGAGTGAATTATTTATTTATTAGACTTATTTGCCACCCATCTCAGCTAGAGGCACCTCTGGGTAGTTTATATACATTAAAAACCAAAGTCCCAAAGGTGCTTTTCAAAAGGCAACTGGACTGCATTTTTCCTTGAAGCTGCTTTGCTTCTCATCCAAGAAGCTTCTTCAGTTCGACTGGATGGTGGAGGATGGAAGGGTTTCTATTAACTGCAAGAATCCTTCCGTCCTCCACCATTGCATCAGGAGCTGAAGAACCTTCTTGGGTGAGAAGAAACCTTTTCAAGCCAAAACAAAGAAAGCCCAGTTACCTTTTGAAAAAGCACCTTTGGACACCTTGGATGACAACCTTTGTGTCATTCTGGAAAGTATCCAGAATTCCTTAAACTCCAGAGAAATTAGTCTAACCAGGAAACATATCCCTGGAGAGACAGTCCTCCAAGTTGAAATATATCTTCTCGAGCAGAACAGCTGCAATTCTGATGGTCCTTTTGAGGTGGCATGATCTCTTTATTGCTTGCTTCCAGTTCCTGGTGGAGCCCCTCAGATTTCCCTGTCCAGTGTAACTCCGACTGATATCAAGCGACATGGCAGCCTCTCCCTTCAGAACTGAGCAATGGAAAGATTGTCAAGTACAAAATTGAGTATGCTTCTCTCAAGGAAGGTGAGAAAGAGGAGGCCTGGGGCCTTATAATGTGAAGGGGTGGTTATTGATACTCTGGAACTGTGATGGCGAACTTTGTGGGCACGTGCACCGTCATCAGCGCTCTTCTGGTTCCTGGCACGCAAACCAGACAGCCAGCTGGTCTTCATGGGCGCCAGAGTGCCAGATAATGGTTGGAAAACAACCTGAAAACAGCCTGGAAAATGCCCAAAAAACAGGCTGTTTTCTGGCCCATATTTGGATCATTTTGGGGGTGTTTTTCGGGCTGTTTTCTGGCTGTTTTTCAGCCCCAAAACAGCCGGAAAACGCCAAAAAAACCTGGCCCAAAACAGGCCTGCACGCGCCATCCAGCTGGTCTTAGATCTGGCTCGCAGGGCCTTTCTGGAAACAGCAAGGAACCAGCCTGCGGTGCCTCTGCCAGTGAAAACGGGGCTCGGGAGGGCCTGTGCGGCCCTCCTGAGCTCCGTTTTCACTGGCTGAGGGTTTAGGAGGCCGTTGCAGCCAAAACGGAGCTCAGGAGTCCTTTTTCGCTGACAGAGCGCTCAGGCACCACAGGCGCCCCGACACAAGTGACGTTGAGTGGCATGCCCTGGCCCCTGAGGTCAAACACAACCCTGATGTGGCCAGTGGCCCTCAATGAAATCGAGTTTGACACCCCGATCGTTTGATTTTTTTGGTTATGGAAATAAACTTTGGGCTCTTTTTCCCTTCGCAGACCTGATTTCTTCAACGGAGCTCAGTGGAAATGAAACCCAGCTGGTGCTTTACGGGTTACAGCCAAACAAAATCTACAAAGTTCGGATTACGGCAAGCACCAGTGCGGGCTATGGAGCTCCATCAGAATGGACTCAGCACCGCACTCCAGATCGGGACAACCAAACCCATGGTGAGAAGCCTCTTGTTTACCTCAGAATCTTCCACGTTTGACCCAGGTCATCTTCAATGTCAAAATGCGGGCGCATCCAGGTCATCAAAGCCCACCTTTTTTAAAAAAAAAATATTTTAATTTTTATTAACAACATGTAAAATACACACACAAAACTTAGACGTACACATTTACACAATACAATACGAACAGGAGCTTCCTGTTCTTTCTAATAGCAATTATCAATCGATACCGCTCACCTTATATTATTCCCCTTCTATTATATTTCATTTGGATTTCACCATTCTTAACCCTCTTATTTTACTCATAACTATTATTTTTGAGTTTTTATATTCCTTCATTGATTTTTTTTAAAATATATTTTATTCATTTTCACATTCCATTTTACAATCACTTATATACAGAGTATTTGCTATAAGAAAAAAATAAAAAAAAATAAATAAAAAAAAATAAAATAAAAAGAAAACACAACTCATCATTCACAACCCCACCTGACACTTCCATCCCCATACACCCCATCTACCCCCTCCAACTTTCCTTTCCTCCCTCTAACGCTCCCCTCCTACTTCCCTTTCCCCTCAAACCTTCCTTCTCCCTTACTCCAACACACCCTCCTTGCATTCCCCTTACTCCTTCCTTACTCCCCCTCCTCTTTCCCTCTACCTCCCTCCTTGGTGTATTCCTTTATTCAAGTGTTGTTATTATAATCTGATAAAAAGTAAAATAAACCAAGGGGAAAAAAAATTTTTTTTAAAGAAAGAAAAGAGTAAAAAAAAAAAGGGAAAAAAAAGAACAACCGTATATAAGTGCATTCTTGTTGTTAACACCCACCCACCCACCCCCCAAAAATCCCCATCCCTACTCCTGACTTCCCAGGGCCCACACCTGGCACTGCCTTCTATCTAAAGTATCTTATATTCATATGGATTAAAAATAAAAATAATATATAAAGGAAAAAAAAACCAAAAAAGAAGAAAGAAAAGAACAAAGAAAAAAAAGAAAAAAAAAAAGAAACTCTTTGTGTTAAGCTCAGCCCCCCATCTTTATCTATGCTTAAATAGTGTAAATCATTCTATATATTTTATTCTCGTCTCTTGCTTCTTTGTTATTTACCCCGACCTCCTGTAGACTCTCCCGTTCCTCTTCCTTAACCTTGTATTCAGATAAACATTTATCCAAATTTATAAAATAATTTCACCAAGCTTTCCCTTCTAATAAAAATTAGATAGCATAGATCATTCCACATATTCAAATAATACTTTCAACAAAAAATCAGTTTACCTTCCGTTTTAAAATTATCTCATCCAGCTTTCCCTTCTAACAGAATTTAAACAACATAAATCATTCTGCATTCATTTTACATATATACATTCAGTATCACCCCACCAATATAGGTAAATCATTCCGCATGCATTTTACCCTCATCCCTTGCTTCTCTAATATTTGCCACTATCAAATTTATGCAAGCATTAGTTTAAAATCTAGCTTAGAATAATTAGTTTCAACAAAAATCAGTTTACCTTCTATTTTAAAATAATCTCTTCAAACTTTCCCTTCTAACAAGATTTAAACAGCATAAATCATTCTGCATGCATTTTACATATACATTCAGTATCACCCCACCAATAAGTTCCCTTTTTCTGCCAGAGAGAGGTCGCAAACCCCCATTCAATCCACAACTTTGGTGAATATTTTAGAATGTCTAAATCCTCAAACTCCGCTTTTCTGCTTCTCCGAGGGAGGGGGAGCTACCCCCTCCATCTTGCAGCCATGTGGTCTGTTGCTTGCCTTCTCCTTCGGCTTGTCTCTTCTTTTCCAAGTGAATCAGGAAGTCCCGCCTTCAAAGTCTTGTAATAGAAATCTGAGCCTCCGAAACAGAATTAAGACGAAGTTTTTGATTCTCAAATGTGACCGTAATGCCAGCTGGGGCCTCCCATCTATATTGAATCTGTTGATTTCTAAGCTCTTTAGTTAAGAAGGTATAGTCCCTTCTTGCCTTTAACATCTGGAAAGGTATTTCTTTGAAGACAATCAAGTTCTGGCCATCAATTCTCAAACTATTATTGTAAAATTTTTGCACGATCGCGTTTCTGGATTCTTTTGTGGAGAAATATATAATTATGTCCCTCGGGAGCTGTCGCTGTTCCACTACCAACGAATTCTGGCGATAGATTTTCCGAATCTGCCAATCAAGGTTAAGTCCCGGGCTTCCCACCGCATGGCTGAGGGCTTCAACAAAGGTCTGTTTCAAATTCTCTCGCTCCTTTTCGCGAAATCCTCTGACTCTTATTGCGAATGCCTTCTTATTAAAGTTTATCATAACGAGCTGTTCCTGAGTGTCTCTAATTTTTGGTTGTAAAATTTGAATATTAGTAGTCAAATTAGAATTAGCCTCCTCCAAACTTTCCAATTTATTCTCTATTTCAGCGGTATAATCTGACAGGGCAGACACGGCTGCAAACGTATTCGCCTTCATTGGTCAATTTTAGACTTTAAATCACCATATAGCTCGAAACAAATTCCTTAATTTCTTGTTTAAAATCATTAAAGATTTGAAAAAAAATTCCTGTGTTAAGAATTCTCCAGTAGAGGGCGTAGGAGACAAGGGCTGCGATTCCAGTATAAATTCTTTAAATTCCTTCACAGATTCTTTAGGCACATTTGTAGAGAGACGCTTCGATTTTGACCTGGGTGCCATTATAATCAACAAATAAACAGTGCTTTCGCTCCCCTCTGTTTCCAAAAAAAACAAAAAAAAAATTATTTTGTTAAGGAGCGGTCTGCAGGAAGGTAAAACCGGCTACGTACATCCCTATCAGTCACCAACGGAGAGAAATCGCCATTTTGAAGTCCATTTAAACAAAGAAGCCTCTAAGACAAATGGTGCTGGTATTTAAGATAGTAATAAAAGCATAAATCTCACAGGAGTGGGACCCGCCCGTATTAATCCTAGCTTCAAACAACTTTGCTTTGTCCTGGGGGGGGGGGGTCGCCTGTCTGGGGCTGCAAAAAAAGGCAGCTGAGAAGAACTGGCTGGAGATAAAAGCTCCGCTCACGCTGGATCTAATCTCTGTCCACAGCCAAAAAAAAGGAGAAAGGCTGTGAATTACGAATAGACCCTAGCACACAGAGCTACTTCCTGCCCCTTTCTTAGCCAAAAAGGGGTGATATCTATGATCTTAATTAGATATACAGACCAGATCTCTGAGAGGAGCTCGTTTGAGCTCTCCTCGGCAACAGCCTCCGCCCCCGGTCTGCCCCTTCATTGATTTTTGTTTTCTTTCCTCCATCCACCTATACCATTTATCCCATATCTGGTAGAATTCTGATTCTTCTTTTCCCTGGATTTCTTTAGTTAGTTTGTCCATTTCAGCAAAATCCATAACCTTCTTATTGTTTCATCTTCGCTTGCAATTAATTTATTTTTCCATTTCTCGGCAAAGGCAACCCTTGCCGCCGTAATTATATGTAGTAAATACTGGATTTCTTGTTTGTATTTCGCAGACATTATTCCTAATAAAAAACTTCAGGTTTCCAAAGCCCACCTTTTAATGTCATCACACGCTGCCCAATCATATCTGCCATTTTGACATCATTGACGGCCCTTATGGAGGCCTCTGGTGCGGTCTACAGGTAGTCCTCAACTTACGACCATCATTGAGCCCAAAATTGTGAAGGGAAACATTTGTTAATTTAGTTTTGCCTCATTTGACGACCTTTCTTGCCACCGTTGTTAAGTGAATCACTGCAGTTGGTCAGTTAGCATCCCGGTTGTTAAGCAAATCCGGCTTCCCCGTTGACTTGCCTTGCCAGACGGTCACCAAAGGGGAATCACGTGACCCAGGACACTGCGACCGTCATAGGTGTGAACCAGCTGCCAAGCGTCTGAATTTTGATCACGGGACCATGGAGAGGCTGCAACTGTGAAAAATGGTTGTAACTCCCTTTTTTTTTAATGCGGTGTTGTAACGTTGAACAGTCACTAAATGAACTGTGGTACTAGGACTACCTGTAACGTAATTCAGATTGATTTATAGCTAGAGGCAATTTGGAGACGGCAAGGATGGGGAAAAGGTAATGGAGATGCAGATGAATTGGTCAGTTGGGCGTGTCTCAGGATTCCCCTGTCCCTTTTTCCTAGTTCTCTTTGCCCCAACTGAGTTGATGGTCCAGGCCAAAATGGACTCGCTGTCGATCAGTTGGCAGCCTCCACCCAACCACGGACAAATTCAGGCTACAAGCTGTACTACCGAGAAATACCTTCTGAGGAGTCCAGCATGGAGACCCCTTCGGAAGGCCCAGGGAAGAGTCTTCGGGACATTGGACCCATAAAACTGAAGAAGAAAGTGAAGCAGCATGAACTGAGACATCTAGGTAAAGCTTTTCGGAAGGATGCTCTACTAGGGTGGATGGAGCTTTCACTGAAAACAGGGATCCAAATGAACCTGGTCATTTTCGGATTGATCTGTTTTGCTCCGTTTATGGGGAGAAGAAATCCATGCTATATACGTCAAGGTTATCCTTGACCTCCGGCCGCAATCGAGCCGAGAATGTATGTTTCTGAGAATGTATGTGTGAGAAATGTGGGAAGGAGGTTTTTGCTCCATTTTATGACTTTCTTGCCAGATCCAGAATAGAATTGGAAGGGACCTTGGAGGTTCTTCTAGTCCACACCTGCTCAAGCAGGAGCCCCTAGACCAGTGATGGCTATCCTTTTTGGCAAGGAGTGCCAAGTGGAGCATGTGTATGCGCCAGAGTGCCAGAACACGGAAGAGAGCGACATGCACGGCGGGCCAGCTGCTCTTCCGGGCTCTGTCACACACATGCACTCTGGGTAGCTGGACTGGTGCACGGTATGCGATGGACCCCCTGTGACAGCACCCACAGAGCGGGCTTTGCTTGCCACCTCTGGCTCGTGTGACATAGGCTTGCTATCACAGCCCTAGACCATTTCAGATAGGTGGTATCCAGTTTTTTCTTTAAAAACCTACATTGATGAAGCACCTACAACTTCTGAAGGAAACTTCTGTTCCATTGGTTAATTGTTTCTCACTGATAGGAAGCTTCTCCTTAATTCCAGATTGCTTCTCTCCTTCATTAGTTTCCATCCATTGCTTTTCTTGTCCTGCCTTCTGGTGCTTTGGAAATAGGTTCCCCCTCCTCTTTGTGGCAGCCCTCAATATTGGAACACTGCTATCAGGTCCTCCCCAGTCCTTCTTTTCTCTAGACCATCAAAACCCAAATACTGCAACCGTTCTTCATGTGTTTTAGTTTCCAGGCCTTTAATCATTCTAGTTGCTTTTCTCTATACTTTGTATAAATAGGTATGATAGATAGATAGATAGATAGATAGATAGATAGATAGATAGATAGATAGACAGACAGACAGACAGACAGACCAGACAGACAGACAGAAAACAAAACTGATAGATGATAGATCGATGGATGGATGGATGGATGGATGGATAGGTAGATGATAGATGAAAGGTAGGTAGGTAGATTCTAGTTGCTCTTCTCCGCACTATGAATGAATGAATGAATGAATAAAAATAAATAAATAAATAAATAATAAATAAATAAATAAATAAATAAATAAGGAAGCAAGCACCTTTAGGGACCCAAAGGGTGGGATTTTCATCATGATGTCAGGCCACATGTTTTATCCCTTGCATGGGGGGAAGAAACTTAGGATTTACCCTTTTAATTAACCCTTTGGCCAGTTCTGGATCTCCCTCCCTGCGCTCCCCCCAAAAGCACCTCCCCTGTTTCTCCCTTTGTCCTTCTGTTTCTGGGGCTGCCAACCTTATTTTAGAGCCCACAAAAACCCCTCAGGGATCCGCAGAGCTAACAGAGAAGGGCTGTTTAAATGCGATTCCTCTTCCAGATGCAAATGCGGCTGGGCCTTTTGATCCTTCTCCTCCATCTTGTGCTTTTTTTTCCCCTGGTGCGGAAGGCGAGCTGGAAGCCAGCCGCCTGCCCTCACCCCCCTCGCCCCCGTCACTCCCGCCGCAATATAGTCCAAGCAAGAGGGATAACATTGGCAGTGCTCAAAGAGGGCATTTGCAGGCTGCTTTGTGGAACTGAACAAGAGCTGGCTCCCTCGAACCACAGGCAGTGAATAGACCCATCCTTAATTAACGAGGCTCCATTGGGAAGCTAATGAGGAGGCAGTAGAGGGGATGGATCATTTGGGAACAAGTGGCCAGGTGCTCCAAGAGAGAATTGTGTCATTTTCTTCTATTTGGAAACTCTCAGCCATTCCAGCAATTCCAAATAAGTAGATCCGTAAAGAGAGAGAAGGGGAGAGAATGAGAGAATGAGAGAGAAGAGAGAGAGGGAGGGAGGAAGAGAGATAAGAGAGAGAGCGAGGGAGAATGAGAGAGAAGAGAGGGAGAGGGAGAGGGAGAGAGAATGAGAGAGAAAGAGAGAGGGGGAGGGAGGGAGAGAGAATGAGAGAGAGGGAGGGAGGGAGGGAGAATGAGAGAGAAAGAGAGAAAGAATGAGAGAGGGAGAGAGAAAGAGAGAGAAAAAGAGAGAGGAAATAAAGGGGGAATCGGGTTATGGGACAGTGTTTAAAAAATATCTTTCAACAAGGCAGTGAAAAAGAGAGAAGGAAAGAGCCAGCCAAAGGCAGAAACAGCCTGTCTTTTGGCTGTCCATTGCAGAATTGGCCAGAGTTGGCAGTTGCCGGATTCTCCCACCCTTGCCAAGCTCCTTTTGAACTGGCCTGGGGGATGGGGGGGTTGCTTTGGGCAGCCTGCAGCGGTGCACCGGCCTCGTGCAATATTTAATTGGATTAAGAAAGTAAAAAAGGAAAAGAAAGAAAGTTTGCCCCATTTCTACATTGGCAGCAGGCAATTCAGCCGTTTCAATGACCTACTTCGGGTCTGCTTTCGGAGGGGAGTTGGCATGGCCTTTTGCACCATTGACCCACAATTAGGGAACACCAAATGTTGAACCATTGAGGTTCAAACAAGAGCAACGAAAGTTCCACCAGCATCTGCCTTTTCCTGGTTAGTCTGGTGGATTTCTAATAAAATGAAATTCAATGGTGAAAAGAGTAAGGTTCTACATTTAGGCAAGAAAAAGGTGGTACCTTCCTCAACAGTAGTAACTGTGAGGGATCTTGGAGTCCTAGTGGACAACCATTTAAATATGAGCCAGCCGTGTGCGGCAGCTGCCAAAAAACCAACACAGTTCTAGGCTACATAAACAAAGGGATAGAATCAAAATCATGTGAAGTGTTAATACCACTTTATAATGCCTTGGCAAGGCCACACTTGGAATCCTGCATTCAGTTTTGGTCGTCACTATGTAAAAAGGATGAGGAGACTCTAGAAAGAGTGCAGAGAAGAGCAACAAACATGATTAGGGGACTGGAGACTAAAACATATGAAGAACACTTGCAGGAAATGGGTATGTCTAGTTTAATAAAAGAAGGACTAGGGAGACATGTTAGCAGTCTTCCAATATCTCAGGAGTTGCCAGAAAGAAGAGGGAGTCAAACTATTCTCCAAAGCCCCTGAGGGTAGGACAAGAAGCAATGGGTGGAAACTAATCAAGGAGAGCAGAAACCTAGAACTAAAGAGAAATTTCCTGACAGTTAGAACAATTAATCAGTGGAACAGAAGTTGCCTCCAGAAATTGTGAATGCTTCAACATTGAAAGTCTGTTAGAAGATGTTGGATAGCCATTTATCTGAAACAGTATTGGGTTTCCTGCCTAGGCAGGGGGTTGGACTAGAAGACCTCCAAGGTCCCTTCCAACTCTGCTACTGTATTGTATTTTAGGCGCCTGTTCAGTTCTGGTCATTGCTTTGATAATAGTGTTCTCAGCCTTGGGGACTTTAAGTTAAATTTCAACTCCAGAATTCCCCAGCCAGAATGTCCCAACATTCCAAAAGTATGCTCCAAATTCAAGGGCTAGTCATCACTTATAAAGCCCTTCATGGTATTGGACCTGGGTACTTGAGAGACCGCCTGCTGCCAATTACCTCCAATAGACCGATCAGATCCCACAGATTGGGCCTCCTCCGAATTCCATCCGCCGGCCAATGCCGACTGGCGACTACCCGGAGGAGAGCCTTCTCTGTGGCTGCTCCGACCCTCTGGAACGAGCTCCCGTGGAGATTCGAACCCTCACCACCCTCCAGGCCTTCCGCAAAGCCCTTAAACCTGGCTGTTCTGACAGGCCTGGGGCTAAAGAGTTTCGCCCCCTTCTCAAATGGTATGGTTGTTGTGTGTTTTTAAATTTTGTATTGTTATGTCTCATCTTTTTATCCCCCTGTCTGTACCCCCTTCCCTGACTGAACTGTGAGCCGCCCTGAGTCCCTTCGGGGAAAAGCGGCGGCATATAAATGAAATAAATCCAATAAATCCAAATTGCTCCAAATACAACATGACTGGCTGGAGAAGCCTGGGAACTGAAGTCCACCCATCTTAAAGTTCACAGGGTTGAGAAATGTTGCTCTAAAGCCATGATGGCGAACCTCTCTGTGTGCCACCTGTCGGCCTGCCCCAGTTCCACCATGCATGCCCACATACGTACCTCCCACCAGCCAGCTGGCCTTCGGGTCTCAGCCATGTATGCGAGGGAAGGGGGCCTTCCCCAATCTCCGCAGGTTCCCTACCTGACGATATAATAACAAATATGTGGATTATGACTGTTTAAATAATTGTACCCAGATCATGCTCTTTGATGGAAATGGAAAGAAAGCAATATAATAAAATAAATAAAGCATGGGAAAAAAATAATTTCTAACTAGAAGAATGCCAGAGTTCAGCTAAACTATTTTTTTTGCTGGCTTTTGCCTCTTTTGGCATTTTGTTCAGTGAATCGCTTATCTCTGTTTTACTCCGTCCAGTTCCTGGACAGCTTTATGAAATCAGGCTGATGGCTTTCAACAAGCATGAAGAGGGATACGCAGCCGTGTGGAAGGGCAAGACGGAGCGAGCGCCTGTCACCGCAGCTGGTAGGTGTCTTTCTTCAAGGTTGAATTGAAAAACTTTTTGCAACTGCTTCAAAGATAAGGGTAACCTACTCAAAAAGTGATGTTATTAGAAATAATCCTCAACTTACGACCACAAATGAGCCCCATGTTGCTAGATGAGAGAAATTTGTTAAGTGAGTTTTGCCCCTTTTCGACTTTTTCTCTTCATTAAATGAATCGCTGCAGTTCTTCAATGAGTCCCATGGGTCGTTAAGTGAATCTGGACTTCCCCATTGACTTTGCTCGTCAGAAAGTGCAAAAAGGGGGACACATGAGCCCGGGGATGCTGCAGCGGTCATTAAGTGTGAAAGGTGGTCATCAGTCACATTTTTTCAATGCGTTGTAACTTTGAATGGTCATTAAGTGAGCAGTTGTAAGTCGAGGATGACCTGTAGTTAGGTCTTTGGATTAGCTCGTTTAGCACACTTGAGCGTTCTGAAAATAGGTACTTTATGATTGCCTGAGACCACATGGCCACTATTTTGTAGGTGGAAATGCTTGTTCTCTTGACGCTTCTGTTGGGTGAGAATTCTCACCATGTGTTTGTCTGAACTCCAAAGAATCAATGGAGCATTTGATGTGTAAGAGCCCCAGGACAGGAAACCTAGCCATGGAAGCAATGGCTGTAAACTGATATGAGTCCTTCCACCTGTATTCATAACTCCAGATTAATTTCATTCTTTTTTCTTTCTTTCTTCTCTTTCTTTTCTTTCTTTCCTTCATTCTTTTCTTTCTTCTTTTCTCTTCCTCTCCTCCTCCTGCTGCTGCTCCTCCTCCTACTTTCTCTTCCTTTTCTCTTCTTCTCTTCTTCCTCCTCCTCTTCTTCTTCTTTCCCCTTCCCCTTCTTCCTCCTCTTCTTCTTCTTCTTCTTCTTCTTTTCTTCTTCTTTTCTTCTTTCTTCTTCTTCTACTTCTTCTCTCGTCTTCTTTCCCTTCGTCTCTTATCTTCTTCTTCCTCCTCCTCCTCCTCTTCTTCTCCTCCTCCTGCTCTTCCTCCTTCTTCTTTCCCCTTCCCTTCTTCTTTCCTCCTCTTCTTCTTTCCTCTCTTCTTCTTCTTCTTCTTCCTCTTCTTCTTCTTCTTCCTCCTCACCTCCTCTCTTCTTCTCTCCTCTCCTGCTCCTCCTCCTCTTCTTCTTTCCCCTTCCCTTCTTCTTCTTCCTCCTTCTTCTTCTTCTTCTCTTCTCCTCCTCTTCTCTTTCCCTTCTTCTCTGCATCTTATTCCTCCTCCTCCTGCTCTTCCTCCTCTTTTCTTTCCCTTCTTCCCCTTCCCCTCCTCCCCCTCTTCCTCCTTCCTCTTTGCTTTCCCCTTCTTTTCCCCTTCTCCTCATCCTTCTCCTTCCCTTCCTCTTCCCTCTCCTCCTTTTCCGTGGCGATCTTCTCAGATCTTCCAGTTCATAAAGGTCCCCACCACCTCCTGGGCATCTCCACGTCGCCAATAGTTCCACGGCGATTTGGCTGCGTTGGAAGAAGCCCAACTTCACCACCGTGAAGATCGTCAACTACACGGTGCGATTCAGCCTTGGGGGTTAAAGAATGCCTCGCTTGTGATGTATTACACAAGGTAGGAGAGTCCGTGTTGTCGCAAGGCTCATGATGCATTGCGCAAATGAAGCCATGGAGCATGTGTGTGGAGAAGAATTAATGTGGGGGCTTTCTTACCAAAGAATTAAAACCAGAGGTTTTTTTTTCTTATTGGAACCATTCAGATCATCTAGTGAGGAGCATTTATGTTTTCTCCTTCCTATTACAGGTCTGTGAGATTCTCAGTCATTCATATCATGGTTGCCACAAAGGTGCTTTTTCCAAAAGGTAGTTGGGCTTCGTTTTTCCTTGAAAACATTTCGCTTCTCATCAAGAAGCTCTGAAGAAACCAAAGTCCAATTGCCTTTATATTACAGTATTGAATTTTCTGAGCTGTTTTGAGATTTGTGTAGGTGTCTCCTGCATGGGCAAGGGGGTTGGACTAGAAGACCTCCCAAGGTCCCTTCCAGCCCTGTGATTCCATGTTCCTTCCAGCCCTACATTTCTATCATTCTATGATTCTACCATTCAAAGGCTGCCAAAATCATGCCTGTCTTGAAGGAGGCTGTTTGTGTGATCTGGGTTCATCTCTTGTGGGAATTTTCTTCTTATTCTTCTCCATAGCTCTAAAGAGGATGTTCTTATCAGCGGACTGAAACCATTCACAAGATACGAGTTTGCGGTGCAGTCCAATGGAGTCGGAATGGACAGTCCCTTTGGAAATGTGGTGGAGTGTTTCACTCTCCCAGACAGTAAGCATAGAAGCATGAAGTGTTACCTGACAATGGGATGGGAATGCAAAGGAGGATCTTAATCTTAGTACAGCAGAAAAGGAGTTCTTTTTTAAAAAAACCCAGAAGTTTCTAGATTTATTTATTTTATTTTATGTATTATTTTATTTCATTTTTATTATTTATTCATTTTATTATTTATTTTATTCATTTTATTATTTATTTCATTTATTATTTATTTCATTTCATTATTTAATTTCATCATTAATTTCATTATTTCATTTATTTATTATTTCATTTATTTAATTTATTATTTCATTTATTTTAATTAATTATTTCATTATTATTCATTATTTCATTTATTATTTCATTTTATATTTCATTTATATTTTTATTATTTATTTTATTATTTGTTACATTTATTTATTTATTTATTTTCATTTTATTATGTTTTTAATTGTATTATTGTATTATTTTATTTACTTCAATTTTTATTTTATTATTTCTATAGTTACCCATTGCAACAAGTTTATATGAAAGTTTCTATATCCAAATACCACAGTAGTTGCTAGTACAGATAAAACCTGTTACAATTGGAGCAATAAAAAAAGAGAGCTTGAGCAGATTTTTAAATATTCTCTCCAAATGAAGGAAAAGAAGCTCTCAATTTTTTTAACTTAGCATCAAAAGCTGCAACTGTGCAATCAGAGCCCTACTCTTTTCATGTTCCATCTTGTGGTGTGTGTGTCTCTCTCTCTCTCTCTCTCTCTCTCTCTCTCACACCACACACACACACACACCACGCGCACACACCACACTCTCTCTCTCTCTCTCCATAGATGCCCCTGAATAGAAGATTACTAATATATAGATGTTGGGTGAAAAATACATTTCCCCAAGTTTTAAACTTCTTCATTTGCATTTTTTTTGACAATTTTTGTTTCAGTTGCATTTTTTTCTTTGCTATCAGGGAGCCACTACCAAAAAGTCCCCATTCCTAGCCTTCATCTCCAAGAATTGTCAACTCCAAAAAGGAGATTGCAAGCAAATCTATGGGGATGGTAGTTTTTATTTATTTAGACAGCTGATAGGTAAATGATAGACAGACGAATGGATGGATGGATAGATAAATTGATGGATGAATGGTTGAGTGGTGGGTGGATGGATGGATGGATGGATGGATGGATATGTGGGTGGGTGGGTGTATGGATGGATGATAGCTATAGATGACATGATAGATAGATAGATAGATAGATAGAGGGATGGATGGATGGATGGATGGATGGATGGATGGATGGATGGATAGATAGATAGATACCGTATATACTCGAGTATAGGCCGACCCGAATATAAGCCGAGGCACCTAATTTTACCACCAAAAACTGGAAAAGTTATTGACTCGAGTATAAGCCTAGGGTGGGAAATGCAGCAGCTACCGAAAATTTCAAAAATAAAATAGATACCAATAATGCCATTGCCCATTGAATAACATATACAGCCTGCCTGTGCCCATTAAATATACAGTAGCCATTGTAAAAATTTGCTCTGCATAACAAATTATTATCACACAATACCGGTGTATTCAATGAAATACTTCACTCACCTCATGATGCTGATGTCCCGCTGTGATGATGATGCCTGCCTCCTATGACACACGGCACAGTGATTCCTATCATTGGATAACTGTACCAGAGGAGGTGGGACATCGCTATGTGGCTGCTTGCCATAACAAGGAGGAGGTGGGACATCGTTGCAGAGCGGCAGGAGGGGGAGGAAGGGGAATCGTAAGATAGCCCTGCATACATTAGAATGTGAGGAGGGGGGATGGTGCGGTGCATGCTGCGCGGCAAACTGACACAGAGGGAGGGGAAACTCAGGGGCGCTGGGCCATTCACGCGTCACCCAGCGGCATGGCCCCGCCCCTTTTTCTCCTCCATTTTGGGCAAATTTTTCACTGACTCGAGTATAAGCGAGGCGGCTTTTTTCAGCTCAAAAAGTGGGCTGAAAAACTAGGCTTATACTTGAGTATACAGTAGATAGATAGATAGATAGATAGATAGATAGATAGATAGAGAGATAGATAGATAGATAGATAGATAGATAGATAGATAGATAGATATGGATGGATGGATGGATGGATGGATGGATGGATGATAGATAGATAGATAGATAGATAGATAGATAGATAGATAGATAGATAGATAGATAGATAGATAGATAGATAGATATGGATGGATGGATGGATGGATGGATGGATGGATGGATGGATGGATGGATGGATGGATGTGTGGGTGGGTGGATGGACGGACGGATGGATGGATATGTGGGCGGGGGGTGGACAGATGGATGGATGGATGGAGGATAGCTATAGATGACATGATGATGATGAAGATAGATAGATAGATAGATAGATAGATAGATAGATAGATAGTAGATAGATGATAGATAGATAGATATGGATGGACAGACGGATGGATATGTGGGTAGGTGGGTGGTACATGGAGGTGGGTGGGTGGGTGGATGAATAGATAGACAAGAAGATATAGGTGTAGGTAGGTAGGTAGGTAGGTAGGTAGGTATGGATAAAGTACTTTTATTTTATCTTTGTTTATATCTGGGCTTGGGACTGGATTTGATTTGACTTGACTAATCAGGGAACCTGGGTGCGGGAGAAGAATTTCAGAGGCTCTTCCAGATCACCTTATGCTTGCTTTCTGTCTCCTGCTGCCTCTGCTGTTTTCCTGCAGGACCCTCCACTCCCCCTTCTGACCTGCAATTGCATCCCATCAACCCATACGCGGTCCAGATTCACTGGTGTCCCCCTTGGAACCGAATGGCATCATTGTGGAATATGTCATCCTCTACAATGCCAACTGCACCCAGCCGGGAGATGTGGACACGTTGACCAAAGAGGGTGAGCCCTAGGTCTGCAAATGCATAGAAACAGCCAGAGTTGTCTGCAAAGGGAAGGGGTGTCCAAAATTCAAGATGTTGGCCATCATCCTGCAATCAAAGTTCACTTTTTTTTAAGTTCAATGAAAAGTAGGAGTAGGGGTGAGATGATGGTAGCATGACATGTAGACTTTAACTCCAAGAATTCCCCAGCCAACCCTAGCAACAAGGATGATTAGGAGGCTGAAGGCTAAAACATATGAAGAACGGTTGCAGGGACTGGGTATGTCTAGTTTAATGAAAAGAAGGAGGAGGGGAGTCATGATAGCAGTGTTCCAATATCTCAGGGGCTGCCACAAACAAGAAGGGGTCAACCTATTTTCTAAACCGCTTGAGGGAAGGACAAGAAGTAATGGATGGAAATCAATGAAGGAGAGAAGCAACCTAGAACTAAGGAGAAATTTTCTGATAGTGAGAACAATTAATCAGTGGAACAACTTGCCTTCAGAAGTTGTCGGTGCTCCAACACTGGAGACTTACAAGAAGAGATTGGACAACCGTTTGTCTGGAATGGCATAGGGTCTCCTGCTTGAGCAGGAGGTTGGACTAGAAGACCTCCAAAGTCCCTTCCAACTCTGTTATTTTGTTTTTTTATGGGCATCACTTTTTGAGCTCCTCCATGTGTACATCATTGGGGAGCATGGATCATCTGGGCAAGAAGAAAGCAGCTTCAACTTGCTGCAACCTTTGGGGCTGGAATATTGGAATCTGATACCACATCCAGAATTCTCTCTTTCAGGCAGTACCTTCAGCGCTGAAGTTGACGGGTTGGAGAGCGACACCAGATATTTCTTCAAGGTGGGAGCCAAGACGGTTGTAGGATCGGGACCATATTCTAGTGTGAAGGATGTGCAGACCTTACCAGAGGGATTCACAGGTAACTGCTGTTGGTTCCTTTTGCCACCTTAAAAAGGAGGATGGGCAGGGATGGGTGGGGTGGAATAGGAATAGGAAGGGAATGGGAAGAGGAGAAGAAAATTACAAAATAACAGTAGAGTAGAATAGAAGTACAAATAACAGTAGAAAAGAGGAGACGAGACAAGACAAGACTAGAACAAAATTACAAAATAACAATAGAATAGAAGAAAAGAAAATTACAAAATAACTAAAAGAGAAGAAAATTAAAAAATAACAGTAGAATAGAAGAGAAGAAAATTACAAATAACAAGAGAAGAGAAGTTTAACACTTTAGAGAATCTTTGTGGTATATCTTGACATGGAATTGACATCATGGGGATTCAGGATCAGGTCCTTCCTCAGCAACAGAAGTTCATGGGGAAGGTTTGGACCAGTCCTCCCCCCCCCCTCTCTCTTCCCAGCCTACCTTCCGGGATGGTTGTTAGAAGGAAAGTAGGAAGTCTTCCTCTCTGCTTCGATGTTCTTCTTTGTCCTTCACCTGCAGATATCTTAGTTCATTCTATCCCGGCGTCACAGTTGGCCATCTGCCTCCTCTGCATCGTCTTCTGTGCTTGTGTCAGCTTTCGCAACAATTACCTAAGTAAGTCTTGTGTCGATGTCATTCCAATGTGTTGAGCCCATTTGTCTGTCTTCTCTGCCCCGTTTGACTTCTGCCTGTGTTCAATGGGTGAATGTTGTCAAAGAGTTGGGAAGTGTGGAATTGATGCATGTTGGGCCCCTGTGAAAACAAGGCAACCAAGCAGAAACTGGACTCTGTCGTGTCCCAAAGGTGCTTTTCAAAAGGCGGTTGGGGTTGTTTGTTTTTTCCTTGAAGACAAGGAAATGATTTGCCTTGATTTACCAACTTAGTTCCAACCTAGAACTAAGGAGAAATTTCCCGACAGTGAGAACAATCAGTGGAACGCTTGCCTCCAGAAGTTGTGGGTTTTCCATCACTGGAGGCTTTCAAGAGAGACTGGGCAGCCAGGGGGTTGGACTATAGACATCCAAGGCCCCTTCCAACTCTGTTATTCTGTATGAAGGTAGCTATTATGCAAGGAGGTATAAGGCAGATGTGGTATTCAGCAGGTTCTGACCATTCTGGAGAAAGCAATAGTGGAAATTTCGAGTAGTTCGGAGAACAGTAATACCATCTCTGGCTGGCCCCAACCCCCATCTATTCTCTGCCTCTCGAGTCCCAGCTGATCGGGAGGGAATGGGGAGTTTGCAATATCCTTCCCCCCAGGAGTGGGAGGGAATGGGAGTTTGCGGTATCCTTCCCCTGGAGTGGGGAAGGAGTTGGAGATTTTACAGTATCCTTCCCCTGCCACACCCACCAAGCCATGCCCACAGAACCAGCATAAAAAATGTTTGAATCCCACCACTGTTTAAGGCCACCAGATTGGAGAGAGGATTAGAGGTTACAATGAAAACTCAATACAAGCAAACCATCAAATATGAATAAACAAAACTGCACAAAAACTACATAACAAATCTCCACCATTCTTGAGCAAAAAAATATAACGTCAATTCGGAGCAGCATTTGCTACTAAGATCATGAAGCTTGTGATCAGCCTGGGACCAGGGTCTATGGGAGCTGTCCTTGGTGAACAATAATTGTCTCATTCTTTTCTGTAGGAAATCGATGCCTGGTTTGGATTCCCAAGCTTCAGGAAGCCACATGTACCACCACCGGAGCCGACAAGCAGCACCCCTCTCAGTAATCCCTTCCACTTCCCAGCGAAATGGAGTCCCTCATGGCTCCCATTTCTGACGGGGTTCCTCACCTCGAGCGATGTGCAGAACTGACTGAAGCCCGTGGTCATCCATTGGAGGACAGTGTGGGCCACATCCCAATAAAGGTATGGACGAGGTCCTTTCATGGTGTTCTATGGGAACCCATTCTTCTTATGGCGCAGTGAATTAGCATCCAATACTTCATTCTAAACCAGAGGTGGATTCAGCCAGTTCTGACTGGTTCTGGCAAACTAGTTGGAGAAATTTTGAGTAGTTTGGAGAACCGGCAAATACCACCTCTGGCTGGCTCTGCTCCCATCTATTTGCTGCTTCCCGATCACCAGCTGATTGGTTGGGTCTTCTTTTGTTGTCCTGCACAGGAGAACGGAGCTAGAAAGCAGGTTAGTGGGGTGGGGAGGGAATGTAGATTTTACAGTATCCTTCCCCTGGAGTAGGGTGAAATGGAAATTTTATAGCATCCTTCCCCTGGAGTGGGTAGAAATGGAGATTTTACAGTATCCTTGCCCTGGAGTGGGGTGGACATGGATATTTTAAGGTATCCTTGCCCTGGAGTGGGGAGCGAATGGAGATTTTGCAGTATCCTTGCTCTAGAGTGGGGTGGAAATGGAGATTTATAGTATCCTTGCCCTGGAGTGGGATAGAAATGGAGATTTTAGAGTAGTCCTTGTCCTGGAGTGGGGTGGAAATGGAGAATCTTTCCCTGGGAATGGGGATTTTGCAGTATCCTTCCCCTGTCACCCCCACCAAGCCACACCATGCCCACAGAACCGGTAGTAAAAAAAATTGAATCCCACCACTGATTCTAACCACGGCGCCGCCACCACACTTCCCAGGATGCTGCGATTGTTGTAAATACATGCCAATTGTCAAGTGCCCAAATTCCTAATTATCTGACTGTGGAGATGTGCAACAGTTGAAAATGCGAAGACCAGTTCTAATCCACTTATTTTTTTCAGTGCTATTGTAACAGCCCGGGTTCAGTACCCATACACCATGCAACAATTGAGTTCCCGTTCCTTGCTCCAGCTCCTGCCCACCTAGCGGTTTAAAAAGCATGGAAATGTGAGCAGATCAATAGGTACCACTTCAGTAGGGAAAGTAACAGTGTTCTGTGCACCTTTAGCATATAGGCATGCTGGCCACATAACCATGAAAATCTCCTCTGCTTAAGAAACAGAGATGAGCATTGCCCCCTAGTGTCAGACACGACTGGGAAAAGGGAAATCTTTACTTTCGCCTGTTACAACTTCAGATGGTTGCTAAACCGAATGGTTATCATTCAAGGAGTACTTATATTGCCCTTCAATTGTCCACGCCCCCTTTTTAACACCCTCCCATCCTTTGCCCATTTAAAAGGTCCACTAATAACTTCAAGTCCAGCATTACAAATGTATTGTAAGCACAAATGCACACACCGACTAATCTAAAGCGCAGCAAATCCTGCCTGCATTTGTGTAGCCGCTAGAGGGAAGCAAATACACTGCTGAAAGTTGACCTACTAAGACATCACTCTGTGTTGTGTGGTGTGTGTGTGTGTGTTTATGTTTGTCCTGCTTGTTGCACTTTGTTTTTCTCTTTCTTTATTTTTACTTTTTATCTTCTTAGTCCTGTATCTTGTAAGCCGCCCAGAGTCCTTCGGGATTGGGCGCATATAAATTCATTAAATTTACAAGCATGCAAGCATGCACATGCGTGCATACACACACACACACACACACACACAACACTGCTCAGTGGCTGCTTTCTTTTTTAAAAATCGCTTTATTTTTGGACCTTAACAGTAAGAGGGGAAAGAAACAGAAAGTAAAACCAGACAAAATAGTGTATATATGAAGACTTTTCATACACGTATATAAGGTAAAGGTTACCCCCGGCACATATGTGCTAGTCTTTCCTGACTCTAGGGGGCAGGGCTCATCTCCGTTTCAAAGCCAAAGAGGCAGCGCTGTCCGAAGACGTCTCCGTTGTCATGTGGCCGGCAGGACTAAACGCTAAAGGCGCTCGGAACGCTGTTACCTTCCCAACCAAGGTGGTTCCTAGTTTCTACTTGCCTTTTTACGTGCTTTTGAACTGCTAGGTTGGCAGAAGCTGGGACAGTAACGGGAGCTCACTCCATATGCAGCACTAGGGGATTCGAACCGCCAAACTGGCGACCTTTCTGATCGACAAGCTCAGCATCTGAGCCATTGAGACACCGTGTCCTTGTACATGTATATATGCTTCTATGATTTTTGAACAGGACAATTTAGTCCCAGTACCCCTCTGCCTCGAACCTTCCAGTTGTATTACTATCCATTATCCTTGAAGAAGTTTGTGAATTTCAAAGGAGGCAGAAAATAGCCAGCACACTTTCTGCTGGTCCAGGAGCCACAATACCTCAATTTATATACCACTTTCCAAAGTATTTAACCTCTTCTCCACCAATTCAAGATACAGATGCTTAACGTTGAAACTCTAAATTCTTTGAACCCTGAATTCTTGAATCTTCCTATTTCAGTCTTTCCTTTCTAATGAAGTTGTGTATTTAAAGTCTTCTGCTGAACATGTTCCTTGGTATCTTCCAGAAATACAATTGTTGTTAACTAGAGAAAATATAAAAAATATATAATGCTATTTTGAGAGGTTCTCTCCAGATGCCGTGTTGTAGGTTTTTCTAGCCAAAGCCTTTTTTGTGTTCATCCAGGTCTTTGTCTTTAAAATGAAGTTGTGATCGTGTTGTTTTATATTATGCTGAGAATTCCTGTAAAGCACTGTGAAATTAAAATCAGAAGGAAGAGCAAATAAAACAGCTTTAAGCAGATAAATGCCAGTGTGAGATTAGAGATAATGTGCCTTTTCTTTTGATTCTGCAGCCTCCATGGGAGAAATCACTGAACAGCTGGACAAACAGCATCGCTGGCTACGGAGTCTCCATTCCAAAAGAACCCACCATGGCTTTGAATGGATCACTGAAGATGGCTTCCAATGGAGGACAGAAGCTCTTGTTGCAAGCGCTGGTTTATGAGGTTGTCACGGTGTGTATCAAAAGGATGTGATGGCTCAGACGCTGAGCTTGTCGATCAGAAGGTCGGCAGTTCGCAGTTTGAATCCCTAGCGCTAGTTAACTAAGTGAGCTCCCGTGACTTGTCCCAGCTTCTGCCAACCTAGCAGTTCAAAAGCACATAAAGTAGAAAATAGGGACCACCTTGGTGGGAAAGTAACAGCGTTCCGTGTGCCTTTGGCATTTAGTAATGCCGGCCACATCACCACAGAGATGTCTTTAGACAAGCGCAGGCTCTTGGCTTTGAAACAGAGATGAGCATCGCCCCCTAGAGTCAGGAATGACTAGCACATATGTGCGAGGGAAACCTTTACCTTTACACAGTGTGTATTCCCAGCGGGGATACATTTTCTGTCTATAATTGGGAAGGTGACCCACCACTTCGTTAAAAGACTATCTATGGAGATGGTGAAGTTCTCTTAAGGTGCTGAGCTTCACTTATCACACTGATTTGGGGATTTATCACACTTTGGCTGTTTCTGCTCTGGATTTTGGTGGGATGACCCACCAAATAAAGTAGCAAAATAAGTGCCTAGCCTGTCCTGGTGGTAAGTTTGAATAGCAGGATTCTGAAGGTAGACTGGCCACAGCTCACCTGGCTAAGAATTATGGATGGTCTAATCCAGGTGTGTCAAACCCGGGGGCCAAATCCGGACTTCAGTGTGCTTAGATCTGGCTCTGAAACAGCACATGACATGACGTCGAGCTGGCCACGCCAAGCCTGGCCATGCCCATCCTGGCCCCCAAGGTCAAACACAACCCTGACGCTGGCCCTCAATGACTTTGAGTTTGACAGCTGGTCCAATCCAAGCAACTGTAAAGAACAGCAGGTTGGGTGACCTAGCATCTTTCCCCTGTGTCTCCTGTGTCTGCCTGGAGCTTCCTGGGTACGTTCTTGAAATATATTCTTGTCAGAGTTTGTTGCAGCAATCAAATTCAGAAAGCACACAGAGGTAACTGATTCAGCAGGATTCATTACTTCTCTTGATATATAATATAACACGTAATATACAACACCAAAGGCTGGTTTTTTCCAACATGGTAGATACAAGCAAACACACAAGCAGAGGAGAGAACAGTTTCCAATTTCAGTTCCAGCAGACTAGACTGCTGCTTTTGCACAGAAGTTAACCTAAGCCACACCCAGGCTCCTAGCTGTCTCCAGCAAATACTGTTTCAGTTTCCAAACAGTCCCCATTGGCTGACCTTGTTACTAAAGCCCTATTCCAGTTCATGAACATACTCTGACAGTTCTTACGTATATTTTAAACTGCCATTACACTGCAAATTACAGTTCTACAGGTCTCAAAAGAGATTCTACATAATGCCTTAATTTTTCTTATCAGAGTTATAAAGTTGAAAGTTACAAGGTCACTGCATAATGAATTAATCCCAAAAAAATCTAAGTTAGATCACTGGTTTCTTGAATTTTGCCATATAATTGAAGAAGATACTTTGACAGTTCTTACTCACTTAAATTTGGATTCTTGCACTAACAGGGGGTTGGGTTTTGCTGATCTCAGGGGCCAAGTCCATTTCTAGAGTTCTAAGAATCCTTTTTTATTATTATTCCTAAGAATGAGCGAAAAAGGAGCACCCACCCAGTAGCCTCAATCAACTGGAAGCTGAGGTCATTGTCCATTCGGATTTCTTAGCCTCCAACCGAGATTGTGGTTCCCAACTCCATATGCTGGACCTGGAAAGGACTCCCTATGAGGATTGTGAGCCAGAAACATTCCCCATGGAAGACCTACCTGAACAGGTTTCTTACAGCTGCTCTCAGCAAGATCTCAGTGTTATGTCCCAAGACCGAGATGGCAAAGGTGAGCCTGAAGCACCTGATACATTGCTGAAGATCAAGAAAGAGGCTCACCAGAGAGCTATCAAATTACTGGAGCAGACGGAGGGCTTCCCCAGACTGGAGGAAGCTTGGACGCAATGGGAAGCGGGGGCATTGACTCATCTCACAAAGGAGGAGTGGACACACGGCCCACCTTGCGCGATGCTCTTCCCACAGTCCAACCGCAAGGCCTTCTGCATGGCAGCCTCTCTAATGTAATTGATTCGCCTTCTGGGTTTGAAAACGCAGCATGTGTCCACCATCTTTGATGAGAGCTTTGATTACATTCTTGGCCATGGCAGAGCTCAGAGAAGCAGAATAGCTATAAGGATTAGGCCTTTGTGGCACTAATAGTCTCATAAAGCGTGGTTGAGAAGGGAATGATATTAGTGCCATAAGATTTTATAAGGAGAATCTCCCCCCCCCCCCACAAAGTATTGTGTCTGCTCTCTCTCTTCCTCAGCTGCTCTGCAAAGGCTACTGAGAATTGGTGAACTTCATACCAATTATGAGTTAATGTTGTGCCTCACAAAGACTCAGGAGTAGGCAGCATAAGGCCCATAGGCCTCTTTCCAGCGCACCAACTGCATATACCATTTTACTACCAGATGCAGCTGTCACACAAGTTGCATTGGGAGGAAGATTGTTTCATGAGACGTCATGAAGAGGTTGGTCCTGGAGTTTATCTGCTCTTCTGAACGGTGTCACAGACTTTAGGTACCCTTCTACATCTCCAAAGGATGAAATGCAGCAGAGATGGAAAGCAATACATCAGATGTTCTGCTGCTCTAGGTCCTAGAACAGTGATGCCTAAACTTTTTGTGGAGGCGTGGGGAGCATGTTCCCCAAACATGGGGAGCGTTAGGGTTGCACATGAGTGTGCCCACATTCATAATGCAATGCCCTCCCCCCCCCACGCACATGCGTGCAGGCCTCACTGAAACCTCCAGACTTCCCATTTGTGCATTGGGCCGCTTTTTGCTCTCCGCAGGCTTCAGGAAAGCCGCCTGAGGCCTCCAGAGGGAGAAGAATAGTCAAGGGGCAACCCAGAAGTTCATTCCCAAATTTCTGGCAGGCCCTATTGGGCTGTTTTTCACCATACCCAGGCTTTAGGGAAGCCTCCTGAAGCCTCCGGAGGGAGAAAACAGCCCAACATGGAAACCAAAAGTTCAGAAATGGATTTCCAAGTTGCCCATCGGGCTGTTTTTCTCCCTCCAGAGGCCTCAGGAGGCTTCCCTGAAGCCTCCAAAGGGCAAAAAACACCCCAACACGCAAACCGTGGGAAGTTTTTTGCCCTCCGGAAGCTTCAGGGAAGCCTCTGGAAGTCAAAAAAATGGCTGAAAATCAAGGCAGAAAATCAGCTGGCGCACTGGAGTTAACAGGGTAACGTCTCACATGCCCTCAGAAATGGCTCAGTGTGCCACAGGTTCGCCACCACGGTGCTAGGACTAAAACCAAATTCAATTTTTTTTGCCAACACTGTTTTTACAAGAAGACACATCTATCTCCAAGCGTCCATCACGAACAGTGAAAAAAATAAATTTGCATCAGAATAATATACATTTGTATTTTGGCAAGGATCTTTCGATTAAGATAATTGTGACAATATTCTCTCCCAGCTCTCCAAAACCTATCAAATCTGTTTGGAGCATTAGGCCACTTTCAGCTCCCTTTAAAATGTCAGTCCTCTAGATGTAGAGAGAAAGCACCAAGGCAGAAATACGGTTTGTTCCTTTGTAGCTTAAGCATGTTGTGTGACCCACCCATCCTTGTGGTGTATAAATCATAGGTTACAGTTGACTGTGGCTTGTCAACCCAGGTAGTTAGCAGACTTCGGATAAAGCATAACTTGGCTTAGCATGTTGTGTGAATTCAGGCATTGAATCAGAGGAATATTCTCAATTGCCTGGATGTGATTTCCTTTCCTATTAGCATCAGGATAGTTAGAGGGTTAACCAACACTCAATAAAATACATTAACCTTGTCCGCTACCTGCTAGCATGTTCTGGCATTGTAGGTTTGATGCAAGGTGTGGCTAGTGTAAATCACACTAGGACAAGCCGCAGATACGTTTTGCATTAGATGTGCATTAGTCTCCTGAAGAATCTGTCTGAGAGATGGATTGTGACTAGGTAATGTGTGTTTGTACCTTAGCTCTGTCAAGAAAAGAATGGAAGGTTTTTTTCACGACATAGTTCCCTTTTTGGCCAGTGTTCCTCCTTAACCAGAGATGATATGTTATGAAAAGTACTTTTGGTGCTGCAGTGAAAACCTTCAGCCCAATAGCATTCTCTTGAAGTGGGCATGCTAGAGGTGGAACGTAATTTGCATTCCCTCATTCTGAGATGGACCATCTTCTATGGACCATCTATCAGTGATGAAGTTCTGAAAATCACACATGAATTAGTTTCAGGAACAGTGCCATGGACTGTCTCTACTTGTCTTGGATTCGAAGACCCACACTAGTGATACTTTTCTTGCTGCAATAATATAGGGCCCATTGGATGAAGCCCTCCCCCAGAGATTAGCAGAAAGTCTTCACCTGGGGAGATAACCAAGGATGAAGAGCAATCTTGGAGTGGCTACAGGAAATTGAGTGAAGAAACTGAAGAACAAATGTGGACATTTGGAATCTTCAAGAGTAGTTGTCAACCTACCCATTGATTCTATTATTCACAGTTGAAGAAACATGGCTAAGTGTGATGCAAGGGCCACAGGGTTTCCTCCATCACCTGGATAACATTTGACCTTCATTGGAGTTCCTTGTTATTGTGGCTTCAGTCTGCAGGACACTGAAACAATTGATTAACCTGCTTAATACTTTGAGATGGGTCACACCATACATGAAGCCAAAATCAAATGAATTTATGTCAGGCCAACCTACTTGGTTTGTAAATCATTGTTTTCAACCAGAATATTTTTTCAAAGCCAACCACTTGTGGATTCTTCAACTATGGTGAAGCAAGCTTTGGTAGGTCTTAGTCTTACCAACCTAGTCTTATCATTTTGTCTGAAATAGGATGGTCTGAAGTGGACTGGACCCCTTATGGCTGAGAGCTGATAACGATTGGCATACGGAGACATTCTCTCTGTAGAACCTTTTGAAAAACTAGACAGATGATTCAACCATGGTTTTTCATCTCTGATGCAATCCTTTTTTCAGCTCTGGAGGTTGCTTCATTGGCATGCAGAATTTTTTTTCAAAAACAGAATGGGCTGTTCCCCTCATTTCTATGGGTTTTAAGCTGAAAGCCATCTCTCACACACAGCTCTCACTTCTGTTACATAACGTGATTCTTTCAAAAGGTAGGCGGGGAAGTTTCTTACTACACACTCTCTTGAGTGCTTCTAACAGCTTGTACCGAAAACTTGAGAACTTTCTTCAGCCTCCTGGGTTGGAGCCATGACAATTCGCTTCAGCCAACTCACTACGGGGAGGGGGGGACTCACCCCTGGGACAAGCGTTAACACTAATATCAAAGAAATAGTGGAATAGACTCATTTAAAGAAAGGATGCCAAAGGAGGGACAAAATGAAATGCGAGGGACAAAAATCAAAATAATGTTTACATCATTTTAAATAATTAAACTGGATTGTTGAATTGTCCCACAGCGAGGTGGCGAGTGGTGAGTTGGCCATAGCAGTTGTCCCATAGCGACTTGGCCGTATTGAGTTGTCCGCAGCAAATTGGCCATGGCCAAGTTAACCATGACAAGTTGGCCGTGGTGAATTGGTTACAGTGAGTTGCCCCCACCCCACCCTGGCTTGCCTCACCAATCTCTGCATTTAGGTTAGATGGCTACTGGGGATTTTCCCCACATCAGCCCCATGGAAGTGACTGGAGTCTATACAGGATTCCCTTTCTTTGCATTAGATTTGCAACAGACATTTTTGTCAATTTAGGCCTCTGAATTCATATACCTAATATTTTAGGTATTGGATCTATCTCTTTTCTCCTTTTTTAACGTATGACAATGTATTTTTTATTTCTTCAGAGCGTCTTTATATTATTTAATTTTATATAAAGAGAGGAAAAAAATAATAGTGTGTGTTCTAGTGTAGCCTTTTACACCTCTTCTCTATTGTGTCCCCCTTTTCCCCTTAACACAACTACCTCATGCTTGTTTTTTTTTTTAATGAAAATAAAATAGTAGATTTTGCTCTTTGGTCCCGCTTTCTTCTTTCTTTCTCTCTTCCACTTTAAATGTTTGTAGAATTCACTGATACATTATGATCAATGTTGCTAAATGATATCAGAATGGCTTGTATTTTTTAAAAAAATAATAATTGAAAGGCAATTAGTTAATAGGAAGACATTTAGATTACAGAGAAGATGGTTTTGTGACGTTGGGATAATTGCCTACTCTGTTTCAGTAGGTTATTCCTGGCTATGAATCATGGTTTGTTCATTCTTCATCTGTCATGTTTAGGTCTAATGCAGAAAGGATATGGAATGGATATTTGAAAGCCATATACTTTGGCAAGAGAATGCTGTTTTGTAGCTATCTGGAATCCCTCCAAGTGTCTAGACTGCAAGGACAGAAGATTTGATACAGTGGTGGGTTTCAAAAATAGTTCGAACCTACTCTGTGGGTGTGGCCTCCTTTGTGGGAGTGACTTGCCGCCCATGTGACCGGATGGGAGTGGCTTGCCGCCCATGTGACCGGATATGAAGATGCTGACGACACTTGTCAGAACCACCTTAAACTACCTCACACACAGCACTGGCATGCATAAGAATATGATGTAAACTTGTTTTTTAAAAGGCATCTTTGGTTTGCGTTAAAACAACTTCAACACACGCAATGTTCTGATTGCACCACAAACGCAGTAGTCATCCTTACCTTTCACAGAGGCACTGAGTTTTATAAATATGAGCATGATAGTGTAGAATAATCATATCCAAGGACCAGTGGTGGGTTTCAAAAATTTTTGGAACCTCTTCTGTAGGTGTGGCCTGCTTTCCGGGTCCACTGGTGGAACCTCTTCTAACTGGTTCGATAGATTTGACGAACCGGTTCTACCGAATAGGTGCGAACTGGTAGGAACCCACCTCTGATTTAATAGTAATTCCCTTTCATATCTAAACTGTATCAAATAAGAGGGGTATATATTCATCCCTGGATTCCAGGTTACCAATACTTGGTACTCTATGAAATCTTCTCAGGCCACTTAACATACATGCTCTTGTTGTTTAGGTGGACTTAAATACAAGTTTACTGTAGGAAGAGAACTGTGTTTCATCATAAACAGAAATCTGAAGTCTGCTATCACTTTTTCAGAGTAACACACTGTGTATAGCTAATAGAACCTAAGGGACACTGTGGCTCAATGGCTAAGACACTGAGCTTGTCAATCAGAAAGGTCCACAGTTCGGCGGTTCAAATCCCTAGTGCCACGTAATGGAGTGAGCTCCAGTTACTTGTCCCAGCTTCTGCCAACCTAGCAGTTTGAAAGCATGTAAAAAAAGCAAATAGAAAAATAGGAACCACTTTTGGTGGGAAGGTAACAGCATTCCATGCGCCTTCGGCATTTAGTCATGCTGGCCACAGGACCATGGAGATGTCTTCAGACAGTTCTGGCTCTTCGGCTTTGCAACGGATATGAGCACCGCCCCCTAGAGTCAGGAATGATTAGCACATGTGCAAGGGGAACCTTACCTTTACCTTTACCTTTAATAGAATCTAAAGCCTTTTAATAAATTCAGAGCATATCAAAAGATGTTACCAAACTCCTTAATTATGAATATTCTATTTCAGTTTTTCCTCCATCTCCCAAAAAATTAAAGTCATCTGAAGAGACTGCCACTTTAACTCATTTCTGTTATGGGTTTTGTTTTGGTTTTTGATTAAGGAAACTGAACATTGGACAAATGTTTTAAAAAAATATAGAGAACAAGAAGTCATGTACCCAGAACAAAAACAAATTTCTAAAAAGTTTAAAATGTGTGGAATTTCCATTTACACACACACACACACACACACACACACACAAATGGATACATCTATAATGTTAGGGAGAAATACAGCTCCTTTAATATCCATATTCAATATTTCTACACACCATGGCTTTTGCATAGCAAAAATAAATTTCTTGGTGAAAAAATGCCAATTGGATTTGAATAAATCATGAATCTTTAAAGATTTTATACTTTAATACATCCTGTACTCTTAGTTGTAGGGGTTATCAATGTTTCTAAATTTGACCAATCCCATTATATGCACTTTTTTCGATTTCCAGTCTTCTACAATGACAAAGTTTTCAGGCAGCACAGAAACAAATCAGTTTCTCCCATCGTACACATAAAAATGCATTTGAAAATAGGAACAATAAACCAATAGAATTAACTGTGAAATACAATTTTCCAATTTCTTGAAATCCTCTGAACCGAAAGGAATGACTTGGGCTTTGACACACCCAAGTGTTTGCTTACAACTCTGACAATGACAGTTAGAGAGGCTGCAATTTATACAGGGTATTTCATAGTTTGATGCCCCTGTGTGATCTTTATGGCCAGATCATGAAACCCACTGAAGCAGATTTTAAAAGCGTGCTATGCTATAATTCGTTCCAATGAGATTCGTTGAGTTCAAATCTCAGTTCATTCTCTAAAAGTTTTATAGGGCTTCATCGTAACATCATACTGTTTGCCATCCAGAGTTCATTTAGTGGATGGGTGGTGATATAAGCAACAGAAAGAGAGAGAAAATTGATAATAGCAAGAGATTATATATGATAGAGATGCGAGATAGATGATAGACAGACAGACAGACAGACAATAGATAATTGATAGCGGAAGAGATGATAAATGACAGATGATAAACAGATGATAGAAAATAAGATTATAAAATTGATGATAGAAATGATAGAAATAGTGTAGTTAGATAGGCAGATGGGGATGGATGGATGGATGGATGGATGGATGGATGGATGGATGGATGGATGGATAGATAGATAGATAGATAGATAGATAGATAGATAGATAGATAGGATAGATAGATAGATAGAAGGTAGGTATTCATCAGGTTCTGACCAGTTCTGGAGAACTGGTAGTGCAACGTTTGAGTAGTTCAGTGAACCGGTAATACTCTACCTCTAACTGGCGTCACTCCCAGCTATTCCCTGCCTCTCGATTGGGAGGAAATGAGGATTTTGCAGTATCCTTCCCCTGCCATGCCCACCAAAATCATGCCATGCCCACCAAACCACGCCCACAGAACCGGTAGTAAAAAAAAAATTGAATTCCACCACTGGATGATGGATGGATGGATGGATGGATGGATGGATGGATGGATGGATGGATGGATGGATGGATGGATAGATAGATAGATAGATAGATAGATAGATAGATAGATAGATAGATGGATGATAGATAGACAGATGATAGATAATTGATAGCGGAAGAGATGATAAATGACAGATGATAAACATGATAGAAAGTCAGATGATAAATAATTGATGATAGAAATTGGGTGGGTAGGTAGGCAAATAGATAGTTAGAATTGATGATTGATTGATAACATTTAAAGGAATTCCATTGAATTTAATTAGATATATCCCTGCCTTCAAACTCTGTACTGATCAAATAAACAAGATCTAATTAACATACAAAGAAATTATTTATCAAATTGTTTGAAAACAAGTTAAATAAAGTTACAGATCATTTTGCAACATGGATTCAGCTGTGACCTATTTCTAGCAATAATCATGTCTTAATTGTATAACATCCTTTATCTTCCGGTTGCTTGTATTAACCACATAAATACCCACATTTACAAAGATGATGTCAAGAAACAGAAAAATCAAGAGTCAAAAATCATTTCACTTGAGATAATTGGTTGGGTTTGCATTGTTATTATCTATTCAGCCACAATTTAAGGTCTAATTCACGCTAGACTACCATGCCTAGCATTATACCATACCACAAATGCCCATAAACCACAAACAAATTGGACCCCAGCTAATGCCTCCATTATTAGTTACTCCTTTAAAAAGAAATTGATGAAATGTAGAACTCATGCTAAGCACTGCCTCTCGGGCTTTTCACATCTTCTCTAAGCCATTGGATTGGATTGGATTGGATTGTTTATTTATATGCCGCCCTTTTCCCTGGGGGGACTCAGGGCGGCTCACAATCAAAAGGGAAGGGGGGACAGACTTTTACATATAAGACAGTACATGATTAAAACGCAACATTCATACCATTCGGGCGAGTTACAATCTTTAGCCCCAGGTCTGACAGGATAGCCAGATTCTAAGGGCTGTGCGGAAGGTCTGGAGGGTGGTGAGGGTACGAAGCTCCACGGGGAGATCGTTCCATTGGGTCGGGGCTACCACCGAGAAGGCTCTCCTCCGTGTGGTGGCCAGTCGGCATTGGCCAGCGGATGGAACTCGGAGGAGGCCTAAACGATGAGATCTAATGGGTCATGTGGAGGTGATCGGCAGTAGGCGGTCTCTCAAGTACCCAGATCCACTACCATGAAGGGCTTTATAGGTGGCAAGTAGCACCTTGAAGCGAATCCGGAGATCGACAGGTAGCCAGCGCAGCTCGCGGAGGATAGGTGTTACGTGGTGAAGCGAGGTGCACCCACAATCGCTCGCGCGGCTGCATTCTGGACTAGCTGAAGTCGCCGAATACTCCTCAAGGGCAGCCCCATATAGAGCACATTCCTCCAAGATTATACAAAGCATGACTTATCCCCACGTATGAAGCCTTAGGTGTAGTTCACACAAGTCAAAAAGCCAATAGGGGGTGACGTGGTTTGGATATGTGTGTTGTGCTTACACAGTTGTTAAGGTTTCAGATTAGGGTTCCCAGACTTGTAATGTTAAGATGTGTGGACCTCAATTCCCAGAATTGCTGACTGGGGAATTCTGGGAGTTGAAGTCCTAAAGTTGGCAAGTTTGGGAAGTCCTGCTTTAGGACATGCTTTGTGGTCCAGATGCTAAAACTGTAGCCTGCTGATATCCTGGTGGCTCAGTGGCTAAGACGCTGAGCTTGTCAATCAAAAAGGTCAGCAGTTCAGTGGTTTGAATCCCTAGCGCCCTAGAGCTCCCGTTACTTGTCCAGCTTCTGCCAACCTAGCAGTCCGAAAGCACTTAAAAATGCAAGTAGAAAAATAGGGACCACCTTTGGTGGGAAGGTAGCAGCGTTCCATGCGCCTTCGGCATTTATTCATGCCGGCCACATGACCACAGAGATGTCTTTGTACACCTCTGGCTCTTTGGCTTTGAAAACGGAGATGAACACCGGCCCCTAGAGTCAGGAACGACTAGCACATATGTGTGAGGGGAACTTTTACCTTACCTTAATATTTCTTGTATTTTAGTTGAGTAGATCTAAAAAGCTCTTTTTGGAGATCCACCAGGATCAGTTGCTTAAGGTCCCCTCTTCACTTTCTCATCCCACATACATTAAAAACCTTGATCTCTTCCAATAAGCTCTCAGAATCTATTTCATTTCAACATCTACTGTCTTGTCAGTCAAAGTTGTACTGTCAAAGCATCCTTGTAGGAACAAGGACCATAAATCTACTTATTTCCATCAGGTTTTCTACACAAATCGAGTTTGGAATTAAAAAAAAAAAATCCAGTTAGAGTCCATTTAGGCTTGGCTATCATTTACTTGTGCAGATTTATTTGTTTGTTTGTCAAACACATAAAAGATAACAAGTATACGTATGTGTTAGGAAAGCTCCCCGTTGGGAGAGCAAGTACATTCAGAGAAGCGTTGTGAGAGTGTTGTTGGAGAACACACAAACCAGCATACAGAGACACTGCAGTTTAAATAGACTTTTACTTTTGTGGAAATAGAGGTATCAGAGTCCATCAAACAGTCCAAGTCATACACGGATAAGACAGTCAGTCATCAATGTCTTTCAGTTAAGGGATAATCCAAATAACATAGTCCAGTATCATATAATCAGTTCAGTACTCAAAGTTTGCTAGCAGTTGCAAAACTTAAAATTGCTTACGGCACTTTCTAACAGCCAGCTTCCAAAACACTCAGATCAGATCAGCCCAGCATCTAACAAACAGAGAGCTAACAGTCATTCTGGCTCTCTCTTATGGCCGAGGAAAACAGCAACCAATCACATTTTACAGTATGATTTAAAGAAACAGGTATAGCATTGCTATATGATTTATATATTGCCAACCCAACCGTTAGACTATATTCCTAACAGTATGAACATAAACATGAAGAAACGAAGTACATACAGATAAATGGAGACAGTAAGAAAGGGACGATAGGCATGCTTGTGCGTTTACGCACGCCCCCCTTACGGACCTCTTAAGAATGCGGTGAGATAACATAGTTCCCAGCTAATCTTTTTGTAAATTGTAAATAAGTGCCATTTTGGTCTGGGATTATAAAAGCAGAAACTTTACACATCTGGAGTCCCCAGCTGTTTTATGAAGTAGTGTGTACAGCTGGCAAATAGTTTCCTACATTACGGTGAGCCATGTGTTTTATTCAGTTTGGGTTTGCATGTGATGGAAACCTATCTATTGTGATTTGTAAATCATGATTATAGCTTACAATTTAACTAGTTATGATTTATTTAACTAGCCACTATTGGCAAAACAATGGCTTACTGTGATGCAAGAACTCACAACTGGGGGTTCCTCTCCATCTGTCAGGCGCAAAGAATCAGGGACCATCCATTAAGTTGCAGTTCAAAATGTTTATTGCTCAAGCCTACATCATCATTGTTGTCTTCTAATGACCCCATAATCCCTGGCGGGGTGGAGTTTGGGCAACTGAATGGAGCTGAGTGTTTACTGGCCAGATGCCCTTCCTGTCGTCAATGCGGAGTTATATTCAGCATTGATCTCAAGGTGCCCAGAGAGAGAAATATTGCTCAAGCTTACATATAGGAACCTATTCAACTAAAGTTCAACACTAAATGGGTACCAGATAAAGGTCAACGGATTTCAAGAGGGACCGTTTGTGGGAATGTAATGATTCTAGGCTTATGGCTTGTTTAAACTCCCCCCCCATCCTCAGCTCTCTCTGCTCTTCTCCTACACCATCTCCATTAAAAAGGTTGTTAATATTGGCACTGTACCCAAAAGTAGCCTATCATATTTTGGTGGAATGTATTTGTAGCCTCATGCAAGATTAGTACTTCCAACCCGCACACATCCAAAAGCAGCAACTGTTGCATTTTCTGCATTTTATTCCCTTTTCATTTGTTTTTGGGCTAATTATCCATCAAAGTACCTCTAATGCAGTTGGAATGGTTATTACCAGCTTGGGTCTAATCTGTTAGTGACGGGGGAGTGGAATTCAGTAGCCGTTCTGTGAAGCGAATTGTTTTCCTTGGCTATCTCCATCAAGGGAAGGAATCTGGTTTCAATGTTTGGTAATCTCCCCTCCCGCTAGGAAGGAATGGTATTGTATGTCCTCTCCTTAAGACGTTGGCACCTTTATAACGAGAACTGAGGCTGAAGCTAGATGACCAAAGAAAATAACCCACAAATGTGTCATTTTCCGTATGAATACTTAAAATATTCTGATTGAAAGAAATTGGGCTATATCTGGAAACTCTCTTATATAGATCATGCAAATAGGCTCAACCACCAAATGACATTAAGTGGAAGCTTGTGCAAGAGAAAATCCGAGGTGGCGCAGTGGTTAAATGCAGCACTGCAGACTACTTCAGCTGACTGCAGTTCTGCAGTTCGGCTGTTCAAATCTCACCGGCTCAGGGTTGACTCAGCCTTCCATCCTTCCGAGGTGGGTAAAATGAGGACCCGGATTGTTGTTGGGGGCAATATGCTGACTCTGTAAACCGCTTAGAGAGGGCTGAAAGCCCTATGAAGCGGTATATAAGTCTAACTGCTAACTGCTATTGCTTTGCAGATTTCCTGTTCATAGAATTACAGGGTTTGGAAGGGACCCTAGAGGACTTCTAGTCCAGCCTTCTGATCCCTATCCCTATCGTCAAATCTCGATTTCATTGAAGGCCAAATCAGGGTTGTGTTTGTCCTTGGGTGGGGTGTGGCCAGGTTAGGGTGTGGGAGTAAATGACATTCAAATGTGGCTGATTCCTAGACTGTTTAGACAAACCACAGATTAAAACTGCCCTCTGATGCTGGTTTAGCTGGGAAGAAATCCCACTGAAGAAAATGAAATTGACAGTATTTTGGAAGCAAAATGCCCAGGATTGGTTCAAAGCAATGCCTTATTGATTGGAAGATCTTCAAAGTAACCCCTGGGCTCAGAAAGTGTATTTGGTTGTTTGGAACATTCTCAGAAGTGGCAATAAAAAAAAGTCAATTTATGTATAGGGAAGAAAATGTTCCTCCCTTAACTGCCAATTTCCAACTCTTAGGATTCTGCATGAATTAACTCTCAGCAAATGCTGGTCTCCACAGATCTCAGGAGTTTGAAAGGAGTGGGGGGGAAGGGATCCTGAAAGGAAATTTGCATGCCAAGGAGGTAGCAATGCCTAAGAAAATGCCAACATGCAATCTGAGCAGGGAGAAGGAAAAGCAGGCTACAGGTATGCCTCAATTTGCAACAGTTCTTTCAGTGACCGTTCAAAGCAGGGTTGGGTTCCGGCCGGCTTTACTGCCGGTTCACTCATGCGCGTGCATGCGTACTTCAATTAAATTGTTCTGTGCATGTGCAAAACTTAAAAACAAGATGGTGCTGCCGATGGGAGAACTGGTTCAGGTGCGTGGCAGGCCTGGGTCGCTGCCGAACTGGGCCGAACCGGTAGGAACCGTTCCTGATTGGACTGAGACTAATTCTTGAAAGTTGTTAAGTGGCTGCCTCTGTTGCTAGACACCCAGCTTTCGGCGAAGTTGTATTGCTTAGACTCGATGTGTCATAAGCCGCCGATTGGTGTGATGTCTGCTGTCTTGTTCTGTGTTAAAGTCTAAGAAAGAGTGCAGAGAAGAGCAACAAAGAGGATTAGGGGACTGGAGACTAAAACATATGAAGAACCGTTGCAGGTATGTTTAGTTTAATGAAAGAAGGACTAGGGGAGACATGATAGCAGTCTTCCAATATCTCAGGGGTTGCCACAAAGAAAAAGGAGTCCAGCTATTCTCTGACGCATCTGAAAGCAGGACAAGAAGCAATGGGTGGAAACTAATCAAGGAGAGAAGCAACTTAGAACTGAGAAGAAATTCCCTGACAGAGGACAATTCATCCGTGGAACAACTTGCCTCCAGAAGTTGTGAATGCCCCAATACTGGAAGTCTTTAAGAAGATGTTGGAAAACACTTTTAACAGAGTACAAATAATAAAGGACAAACAAGACCACGTATGTCTAAGCAAAATATGCTTACATATCTTGCAAAAACACACACAAATCGGGCTTCCCCATTACTCTCCCCCAAGGTCTGCGCAAACAGCCAGGTTTAAAAAACAACTCGTGATTCAACCATCAAGGTGAAAATCACGTGGAAAAAGTTAATACATTTAACCTTATTAACTGTATCCAATCTGTTCAAAGAGAAAGAGTGCAGAGAAGAGCAACAAAGATGATTAGGGGACTGGAGGCTAAAATATATGAAGAACGTTGCTGGAACTGGGTAGGTCTAGTTGAATGAAAAGAAGGACTAGGGGAGACATGATAGCAGTGTTCCAGGGGCTGCCGCAAAGAAGAGGGAGTCAAACTATTTTCCAAAGCCCCTGAGGGCAGGACAAGAAGCAATGGGTGGAAACTAATCAAGGAGAGAAGCAATCTAGAACTAAAGAGAATTCCCTGACAGTTAGAACAATTCATCCGTGGAACAACTTGTCTCCAGAGGTTGTGAATGCCCCAACACTGGAAGTCTTGCAAGAAGATGTTGGATAGCCATTTGTCTGAAATGGTATAGGGTTTCCTGCCTAGGCAGGGGTTGGACTAGAAGACCTCCAAGGTCCCTTCCAACTCTGTTATTATATTGTATTATGTGTAATAAGTCTGTAAATCACTTGCCCTCATGAATTCGGGGACCAGCCTCTGACAGGGTGGGGATGGATGCTATCTCTACCTCCTGAGAAAAGGTGTAACAGGTGATACAAATCCTCTTCTCCAATGAGGTGGACATAGCATTCCAGGCATGGGAAGTACCAAAGCCTTCGTGTCCTTAAGGGTAGGAACTGGTAGGAACCCACCTCTGGTTCCTGGTTCCAAGGTGGCGCAGTGGTTAAATGCAGCACTGCAGGCTACTGCTAGATCAGCAGGTCAGCGGTTCAAATCTCACCGGCTCAGGGTTGACTCAGCCTTCCATCCTTCCGAGGTGGGTAAAATGAGGACCCAGATTGTTGGGGGCAATATGCTGACTCTCTGTAAACCGCTTAGAGAGGCCTGAAAGGCCTATGAAGCGGTATATAAGTCTACTGCTATTGGTTCAAAGTTACAGGGACACTGAAAAATGCGACTTTTGGCTGCTTTGTACAGTTATGACCTTTGCAGCATTTCCATGGATCATGTGATCAAAATCCAGAGGCCTGGCAACTGTTTCCTCTTTATGACCATTGCTGCTTCCCAAGATCACGCTTGGGAAAGTCACAGAAAGTCATCTTTTGCTACTTTCTGACCAGCAAAGTCAATTGGGGAGCCAGATTCACTTAACAACTGAGTTACTTACTTATCCACTGCAATGATTCACTTAAACAGCTGTGGCAAGAAAGGTCACAAAATGAGGCAAAACCCGCTTAAGAAAAAAAAATATCCCACTTAATAACCTCCCTGGGCAGCTTACAAATATTAAAGACCCAAAGGTGCTTTTTTCAGAAGGCAACCGGACTTTGTTTTTCCTTGAAGACCTTTCGCCTCTCATCCAAGAAGCTTCTTCAGTTCTGACTGAATGGTGGAGGATGGAAGGATTTCTCTTCCTTGCAGTCTCCAAAGACCTCCCTGGGAAGGCAGGGACCTCCCTTTAAGTTTGGGGGAGGGGGCTCACCTGGGCCACAATCTGGCCAAACCAAGTGCAGGCTTGCAACTCCCATAATCCCTACCCAGCACAGGCACATGGGAACAGGAGTCCCGGCCAACAGCCACTCCAGCTCTTTCAGTTCCCCCCCCCCCCTCAGGTGCTTGCTGGGTTTTTTGGCCTCTTCGGAGCAGGGGAGATGGCTTTGCAACCTTGCGCAGCATCGCCCACCTCCCCAAATCGGCGAACAGAGTGGTCAATGCCTGGAATTGCACTACCCGACTCTGTGGTTTCTTCCCCAAACCCCCAAAACTTTAACCTTAAGATTGTCTACCTCACTCCATTCCTAAGAGGGGGGGGGCGTGCATAAGCGCACCAGCGTGCCCACCGTCCCTCTCCTAATGTTCCCCTTTTATTCGTATCGCTTTCATGTGTACAAAATCATGTTTATACATACCGGTACATATATATATATAAGTTGTCTAACACATGCTTGCCGAAATAAATCAATAACTAAAATAAAATATAAAATAAGTAAAATGAAATATAAAATAACTAAAATAACTAAATAAAATAAATAAAATAAATAAAATAAATAAAATAAATAAAATAAATAATAAAATAAATAAAATAAATAAAATAAATAAAATAAATAAAATAAATAAAATAAATAAAATAAATAAAATAAATAATAAAATAAATAATCCAGGTATTTCAACTCCCCAGTTTCCAAGGACCGCCCCCCCCCACCGCAAGAAGGAGGAGGGCGAGGGAGTCCAGGGAGTATCCCATGCCCGGCTGCTGCACGTGCGCGCGGAAGGGTTGTGGGGAGGGGGGTCTCCGTTTTCGTTTGCGCCGCCTTTCGCCCCCCCCAACCTCCCCCCCTCACTCGGAGTCCAGGAACGCGGGCGCGCCGTTCGGCTTGTCCAGGAGCCCCTATAGCGCGGTGGGGGGAGAGGAAAGAAGGGGGGTCACTTGCCCCTCCGGCCGTTGCTCGCCTTTGTTCTGCCCCTTCGCGGGCCTCCCGAGGGAGGGGCTTGGGCCGGGGGGCAGCGCGGGCGGGAGCGAGAGGCCAGGCTGGGCGAAGCAGCAGCAGCAGCCCGGAGCGCACCACGCGAGGATGCTGCTGCCGCCCGGCAAGATGGCGCAAGGCGACCCCGGCCCTTCTTTGAAGAGGGGGCTCTAGCTCGGCCTTCGGGAGCCAAGCCCCGGACCCCCCTCCCCTTCCCGGCCGGCTTCTCTCCCCCTCCCCATCCCTGCGCTCGAAGCCTCGGACGGGCGCTTTGTCCGCAGCCTCGCCGGAGCCAGGCGCGCCCCACCCAGCCCCGCCGCCGCTCCTTCGGCCTCCGGGAGGTGCTGGGGTGGGGTGGGGGTGAACGGACCGCCGCCCTCCCGCCCGGAGCCAATGGCTTCTCCGCGGCCGCCGGCTTGCTCGCTCGCCTTCCTGCTGCTGCTGCTGGCGCTGGGAGCAGGTAAGCGAGCGCCCCGGGGCGGAGGGTGGGAAGGGCGAGGCGCCCGGGGGAGCGGAGTGGTGGGGAGGTCAGGGGGCCGGTGGGAGTAAGGGCCCTCTTTCATCCGCCCGAGGCTTTCTTTGAAGTTGGGAGCTTGGATCAGGGGAGGGTTTCTTTCTTTCCTTCCTTTCTTTCTTTCTTTCTTCTTTTCTTTCTTTCTTTCTCGCTCTTTTCCTTCCTTCCTCTCTTACTCTCCCCTTTCACACCTTCCCTTGCTCCCTTCACTTCTTTCCTCTGTTCCCGTCCCTTCCCTCTTCCCTTCCTTCCTTCCCTCCCTCCGTTCGTTCGTTCATTCATTCATTCCTCTCTTGTTCTCCCCTTTCACAACTCTTTCCTTGCTTCCTTCGCCCGTCTCTTTCCTCTTTCCTTCCTTCTTTCCCGCCATCTCACCCTCCTTCCCTCTCTTGCTCTCCTCTTCTGCACCTCCTTCCTTCCTTCCTCTCTTACTCTCCCCTTTCACACCTTTCCTTGCTTCCTTCACTTCCCATCCCTCCCCCTTCCTTCCCTCTCTCTCTCTTGCTCTCCTCTTCTACCCTTCCATCCCCCTCCTTTCCTAGCTCTTGCCTTTCTTCCCTTCCTTCCCTCCCTCTCACCCTCCCTCCCTCTCTTGCTCTCCCCTTCTACCCTTCTCCCCTTCCTTCCTTCCTTTCCTAGCTCTTTCTCGCCTTCCTTCCCTCCCTCTCACACCCCCTTTTTCCTTTTCTTGCTCTCCTCTTCTACACATCCTTCCTTCTTCCCTCCCTCCCTTCCTTTCCTAGCTTTTTCTCGCCTTCCTTCCCTCCCTCTCACCCTCCCTTCTTCCTTCTCTTGCTCTCCTCTTCTACACCTCATTCCTTCCTTCCCTAGCTCTTTCTCTCCTTTCTTCCCTTCCTTCCAGATCGGGGGTGGGGGGGGCACCCACTCAGACACCCGCTCCGCAGCCTGCCCGGCTGGTGCCCTGCTTCTCTCTCCCCCCCCCCCCCGCTCCTTTCCCGCTCCTCGTTGGTGGCTGCCGGGTTTGGGATCCCCCTCCCCTCCCCTTGCTAGAAAAGCACATGGTTCTGTCAACAAGGCCTCTTTCCAAGGAGGGAAAAGTGCCAAGGAGCCGTAAATAATCCGCCTTCTGCGCTCCGCTTGGGCGCTGCCGGCAGGCTGGGCGCGCGTTGCCGACGCGCCTTTGGCGGCTCCGCTCTTGCCCTCGCCGGCCGCTCCTGCTTCTTCCCTCCACGGACGAGTTCACACAATCCGCTTAACCCAGTTCCCGGAATAGCCTGTGTTGCCTCGCTTGGCATAACGCGGGAAAGGCGTGAAATTAAGGGGCGGCGTGGCTCTGCGACTCAGGCTAAGCTGCAAAACCAGCCACGCTTAACGTGGAGGAAAAGTTCGCCTGTCGCTGTGGTTAAAAGCTGCCAGGTTTGCAGTGCGGAGTCCGGAATGCCTTCCCTGCTGGGCAAGTCAGCATTTGGGCAGTGCCCAGCCAGATCCAGATGTTTCCTTAGAGGCAGCTGGCAAACAGATGCGCCAGGAGCACCTCAACCCTGGCAATGTAGCTGAAGAGATATATCCTCCCTTTGGACAAAGAAGATGGGATGAGCAGCTACTCGATGGCTCCGTGCTGCTGTTTCTCCTTGGATTATAAACGGGGCCTGTAGTAGTGGCACAGCCTTTGTTTTTTTGCCAATCCCCCCCATCCTTTGATCCCAATGGGCTTTTCCCCAAAGCCAGCTGGGTTTTCTTCTTTTTTTTTTCTTTGAAAAAGTTTCCCTTCTCACCCAAGAAGCTTGTTCAGAACTGAAGAAGCTTCTTGGATGGGAAGCGAAACATTTTCAAAGAAGAGGGGCAAAACACAAGAAAATTCAGTTGCCTTTTTTTGTGGGGGGACTTACTTTGGGACAAGCTGGACTTGGATGATTTTAGAATCTCCATAGACATTCTCCCATCTCTTCTCTTCTTGGGACCTTCAGTAGCCCTGAGCATGTTAAGAGTTCCTCTCCCCTCCCGTCCCCTTCCCTTCCTTTTCCTTCTCTTCTCTCCTCTCTTCTTCCCTCCCCTCCTCTCCTCTTCCTTTCTCCTCTTCTGTCTTCTTCCCTCCCCTCCTCTCCCCTCCTCTTCTTTCCTCTCCTCTCTTCTTCCCTCTCCTCCCTCCTCTCTCTCTCTCTCTCTCTCTCTCTCTCTCTCTCTCTCTCTCTCTCTCTCTCTCATGCTTGCTTACTTGAAGTTTATCGTGGAGTACAAATAAAAATAATCTAGATATTCCTGTAAATCCAGGAGATCCGATTCACACTCTTGCCTTTTAAGACAAATCAAGGAAACCGATCCAGTGGGGCCAATCCCAGTGGGTTGGTTATAGAACTGGCTTCTTTAGGGAAAAGGTGGAATTGGCTCCCCCCTCCAAAGGCCGATGAATTAGATTTTCCAATTCATGCTTTAGATAAGAAAGGAGTGATTAATGGCACCCCTCGCTGTCCTTTGGGTAATGGTGAATTATTAATCCAGAATAAAAGGACACGAGGAGGAGGAGGAGGAGGAGGTGGTGGTGTATGCACGCATGGGTGTAAGGAAAAGGCGATTGGTGGTGATGGCCAAAGGGGGGAGGGCCATTCTCCCCCCTCCCATCCCCGCTAGGCAGATTTTGGGGGGGAGGCATCTGGGCAACTTCTGTTGAAAACAGGATGGTGGACAGCACAGATTGTGTCTTGGTTTTGCAAGAAATCTTTAGGGTTGAACGGTACAGAATTTGGGAAGAAGATTGGGAAAATAATTCCAATCAAATGGATTTTGTTTGTTAAAAAGCCACTATTTTCTAAGGATATTTTTGGATGTGTGGATGTTTCGTTTTACGGTTCTGTATATCATCCCGGTGGATGGTTGAACATTCAGTCAAATGGTGGATTTTTAATCATTTGTGCCCTGGAGAGTTTGTGAGTTGTATTCTTCAGTGTGCTCAGAGGCAGTCTCTTTTTCTCCATGATTACTTTGGGGTCTTACTTTATACAGGTGGTCTTCGACATATGACCACAATGGAGCCCAAAATTTATGTTGCTAAGTGAGACAAGTGAGTTTTGCCCCATTTTACGACCTTTCTTGTCACAGTTGTTCAGCGAATCATTGCAGTTATTAAGTTGGGAACATGGTTGTTAAGTGAATCTGGCTTACCCTTTGACTTTGCTTGTCAAAAGGTCACAAAAGTGGATTGCATTATTCCGGGACACTGCGACCGCCGTAAACATGAATCATATGCCAAGTACAGGTAGTCCTCAACTTATGGCCACAATTGAGCCCAAGATTTATGTTGTTATGTGAGATATTTGTTTTGAGTGAGTTTTGCCCCATTTTACAACTTTCCTCGCCGCATGTGTTAAGTGAATCACTGCAGTTATTAAATTAGTCACATGGTTGTTAAGTGAATCTGGATTCCCTCATTGACTTTGCTTGACAGAAGGTCACAAAAAGTGATGACATGACACCGGGACACTTCAAGCGTCATAAATGTGAGTCAATTGTCAAATATATGAATATGAATCACATAACCATGTGAATGCTGCAATGGTCCTAAGTGTGAAAATAGAATAGAAATAGAATAGAACATAGAATTGAATAGAATGAAATAGAATAGAATAGAATAAGAAAGAATAGAATAGAATAAAAAAGAATAGAATAGAATATTGGAATGCAGAGTAGAATAAGAAAGAATAGAATAGAATATTGGAATGCAGAATAGAATAGAATAGAATAGAATAAGAAATAATAGAATAGAATAAAAAGAATAGAATAGAATATTGGAATGCAGAATAGAATAGAATAAAAAGAATAGAATAGAATATTGGAATGCAGAATAGAACAGAATAAGAAAGAATAGAATAGAATATTGGAATGTAGAATAGAATGGAATAGAATAGAATAGAATAAGAAACAATAGAATAGAATAAAAAAGAATAGAATAGAATATTGGAATGCAGAATAGAATGGAATAAGAAAGAATAGAATAGAATATTGGAATGCAGAATAGAATGGAATAAGAAAGAATAGAATAGAATATTGGAATGCAGAATGGAATAGAATAGAATAAGAAAGAATAGAATAGAATAAAAAAGAATAGAATAGAATATTGGAATGCAGAATAGAATGGAATATAATAGAATAAGAAAGAATAGAATAAGAAAGAATAGAATAGAATGGAATATAATAGAATAAGAAAGAATAGAATAAAATAAAAAATAATAGAATAGAATATTGGAATGCAGAATAGAATAGAATAAGAAAGAATAAAATAGGAATAGAATAGAATTCTTTATTGGCCAAGTGTGATTGGACACACAAGGATTTTGTCTTTGGGGCAGATGCTCTCAGTGTACATAAAAGACAAGATACATTCGTCAAGAATCATAAGGTTACAACACTTAATGATACTCATAGGGTACAAATAAGCAATCAGGAAACAATATCAATATAAATTGTAAGGATACAAGCAACAAAGTTACAGTCCTGCAGTCTTAAGTGGGAGGAGGTGGGTGTTAGGAAGATTAATAGTAATACAGCCTTAGTGAATAGTTTGACAGTGTTGAGGGAATTATTTGTTTAGCAGAGTGATGGTTTTCGGGGGAAAAACTCTCCTTGTGTTTAGTTGTCTTGGTGTGCAATGCTCTATAGTGTCATTTCGACGGTAGGGTAGTTTATGTCCAGGATGTGAGGGGTCAGTAGATCTTTTCCCAGCCCTCTTTGTGACTCATGCAGTGTGCAGGTCTTTAATGGAAGGCAGGTTGGCAATGATTGTTTTTTCTGCAGTCACTTTTTTCAATGCTGTTGTAACTTTCAATGGTCACTAAACGGACTGTTGTAAATCGAAGGCTACCTGGTACTTAAAAGGCTGCTGTCTTTTGGGGGAAAGAGCTTCAATCACAAACAAGGTAGTTTTAGTCTATGGTTCAGTCTTGCCAATCCATCCAGTGGTTTTATCTGATTTAAGCTTTGATTCTTAACCAGGGATCTATAAAAAAGCATCTCGGGCGAACATAATTTAGGAAAGGCAAAAAGACAAAAGCTGCCAATGATGCCTTGCTCAGCTGAAAATGAACTGAATTCAGCTGAGGTCCTGGCCGTGGGGGCTGTTAAGCCGGGGCCATTAAGCCAGTGAACGTGTGAAAGTGGTAGAGTCCTAAGTAGCTAAACTAACATAATTGGGTGAATGATGGCTTAAACTCTCCCGGGGAAAAGCAGACATTGAAAAGCTGCGTAGGAGATTACGATGTTTCCCCCACCCCACCGGACCCCCACCCCGATCCTTGAAAGGGCCATGCTTTATATTGCAGGGCTGGGAATTATTCGGGACAAACATAAGAATCCCTTTTCCAATCCCCGCCCATCGAAGCCCCCCCCCCCCCCAAACACACACACACACACAGACACAAACACACGGAACAGTAGAGCATTAAAAAGTTTTTTCTTGGGAAACGCTGAACAGAAAGCTGGCTTGTTGGTTTTTTTTGCTCTGCCAATCGTTGCTGTTATCCAGCTTCTAAATATATCACCAATAGAGGTTTAACGGCAACAATGGAAATGCCAAAATTTCCCACATCTTTGGGAAAAGCAAAAATCAGATTTTTTTTTGAACAAAATGCCAAATCCATTCTAAACACCTGGCTGGCTGTGTGCTGAATCATTAACAAAAAAGAAAAAAATAGTAAGGATTGCCATCTGTCAGAAATGGTGTACGGTCTCCTGCTTGGGCGGAGGGGGTTGGACTAGATGACCTACAAAGTCCCTTCCAACTCTGTTAATCTGTTAAAATCCTAAAGTCTCCTAAAGGGCAATTGAGCCCGGCTCTTTCTTTTGCAATCCGTGTGGCTAAGAATGATGGAAACATTTGTGCAGCCACGTCCTTGACTTATCACTGCAATCGAACCCAAATTTGACTTTTGTTAAGCAAGGCAGTGGTTCAGTGAGCCACACCCCATTTTATGATCTTGTTGCCATGTTGTTAAGTGATTCATGCAGCCGGTAAGTGAAGCTGGCTCCCCACACTTGACTTTGCTTGTCAGAAGGTTCGCCAAAAGGGAACACATGAACCCAGGACACTGCAACTGTCATAAATGCAAAAGGTAAAGGTTCTCCTCGCACATATGTGCTAGTTGTTCCCAACTCTAGGGGGGGTACTCATCTCCGTTTCAAAGCCAAAGAGCCAGCACTGTCCAAAGACGTCTCTGTGGTCATGTGGCCTGCATGACTCAGTGCCGAAGACACATGGAACACTGTATCAGTATTTTGAGAGGGGAGCCAGAGTTCCCCCCATAAGTATCACACCTTTCCCCCTAAGGTCAGTTTGGTTGATAGTGAGTTTATATATGTTCTCTTCTCTGTATAAAAGTGTATTGACACTGCATAAAGTAAAGGTAAAGGTTCCCCTCGCACATCTGTGCTAGTCGTTCCCGACTCCAGAGCTGTCCTAAGTATGGCTTTCATTAGCCTAATCCAAAATCTTGGCTCATTCTTGAAAAAGGTAAAGAATCAAACAAAATAATGATGGTGGTTTAGCTGGAATCTAACACTAATGTTTTTTTGTTTTTATAGGTTGTTTATATTGTGGTTTTAAAAAAGCTTTTGTATTGTAAGAGGACTATTATTTTATCAGTAAGGTAAAGGTAAAGGTTCCCCTCACGCATCTGTGCTAGTCGTTCCCGACTCCAGGGGGCAGTGCTCATCTCTGTTTCAAAGCCGAAAGAGCCAGCGCTGTCCATAGATGTCTCCATGGTCATGTGGCCAGGATGACTAAACGCTGAAGGTGCACGGAATGCTGTTACCTTCCCACCAAAGGTGGTTCCTATTTTTTCTACTCGCATTTTTACATGCTTTCGAACTGCTAGGTTGGCAGAAGCTGGGACAAGTAACGGGAGCTCACTCTGTTACATGGCACTAGGGATTTAAATGTATGTTGGTTGCCAAGTGCCTGGATTTTGATCACGTGACCATGGGGATGCTGCAACGGTCATAAAGTGTGAAAAATGGCCATACCTCATTTTTTTCCACTGCCATTGTAACTTTGTTTGCTAAACTAGATGGTTGTAAGTTGAGGAGTGGGTGAGGATGACCACAAAGGCATTCAAGGCAACAACCAGAAACCGTTCTCCATCAAATACATGTAGTCCTCAACTTACAACAGTTCATTTAGTGACCGTTTAAAGTTAAAACGGCACTGAAAAATGGGATATATGACTGTTTTTCACAGTTACGACCTTCACAGGATTTCGCCACCATCACGAGATTAAAATTTGGATGCTTGGCAAATGGCTCACACCTATGACGGTGGCAGCGTCCCAGATAATGTGATCCCCTTTTGCGACCTTCTGACCAGGGGAGAAGCCAGTTTCACTTAACAACCGGGTTAGTAAATTTATCAACGGTGTGGCAAGACAGATCGTAAAATGGAGCATAACCCACTTCACAGATGTCTCACTTAACCAGAGAAATCTTGGGCTCAATGGAGGTCGTAAGTCGAGGACTACCTGTAATTCCTTCTTTTCCTCCTATGCTCCTTCATTATTCAGCCAATGGCATCCGAGAAATGGCGATCATACAGCCAATAGGCAGACCTTAATTTTATAGGCGTGAAGCTATTCTCGTGGCTTAAAAGGATTGGAGGCGCAAATGACCAGTTCGCGCCACTAGAATGGACATGACACAGGTTGAGGTTGTCAACTCTTTTGACACAACAGTTGTGTGGGCAAGCTATTTTTGTAAGTTTTCAGCAAATCAAAACAAAAAACACCAAGTTGGCTACAATCACAGCAACAGCTAAGAGAAAAGGGCCATTGAGGAAGATGGAAAGAAGGGAGCGATTAAGAGAGGCAGAGAAAAGAAACATACAGGGACCTTATGAGTGGAGATCAGGGGCCTCCTGGAAAATAAACAATTAAAGGGGCCGGGGAGCTGATTTCAGCAAATTAATTCCTGAGGCTTGTACCTTTAGCCAACAAAGGTAGAAGGAGCATTTATGCTGGGTCCTGGCGATGTATAAAGCACTGGTAATAATTAGGCACTCTTGATTGTTAGCACTGGCCTGCACCATGTCAGGGGAGATAATAGCATGCAATTAAGATGATTGAAATAATGCTGATCTCTTCTCCCTCTCTCCCTGACAAACTCTCAAAAGCCAAACCCTTCATAAATGTGAAGCACCAGACAGCTAGAATAGAATAGAATAGGGAATAGAATAGAATAGGGATGGAATGGAAATAGAATAGGGAATAGAATAGAATAGGGAATGGAATGGAATAGAATAGGGAATAGAATAGAATAGAATGGGAATGGAATAGAAGAGAATATGGAATGGAATGGAATAGAATAGAACGGAACAGAGTAGAATAGAATTCTTTATTGGCCAAGTGTGATTGGACACACAAGGAATTTGTCTTTGATGCAGATGCTCTCTGTACATAAAAAGACAAGATACCTTCGTCATGAATCATAAGGAACAACACTTAATGATAGTCAAAGGGTACAATAAGCAATCAAATCATACTAGGAAACAATCAATATAAATCGTAAGGATAGACGCAACAAAGTTACAGACATACAGTCGTAGGTGGGATGAGATGGGTGATAGGAACGATGAGAAGATTAATAGTAGTGCAAATTTATTAAATAGCTTGACAGTGGTTGAGGGAATTATTTGTTTAGCAGAGTGATGGCTTTGGGGGAAACTGTCCTTGTGTCCATTTATTCTGTGGTGCAGTGCTCTATAGCGCCCTTTTGAGGGTTGAAACAATTTATGTCCAGGTATTAGAACTGGTATTAGAAAGAATAATACAGAATAATAGAGTTGAAAGGGATCTGGGAGGTCTTCTAGTCACAAGAGACCATCCAGACAGAAAGCCCAATATTTTACTGTTGCCTTTGTTACATTTGTGTAGTATTTGTGCTGATAAATAAATAAAGGGAGACTAGTATAGATCTATTTCAAGCTATTTAGCTCTCATCAGCTAGCCATACCCTTACTGGGATTCTAACCTGGGCTATATTACATATTAGGCAGAAGTGTTAACCACTATGTTAACCAGATGTGTTAACCACATTGGTGATGAGCCGATGGACAGAGAATGGAAGCAGTTAGCTTCCTCCCATAATTGGGGCATACCAAGGGTTGTGACTTTAAATATACCTTTCTCCCTGGCTCAGCTGATAACAGATCAGAGCCTGTGGCTTAGTGGTTAACACATCTGCCTAATATGTAATATAGCTCAGGTTCGAATCCCAGTAAGGGTATGGCTAGCTGATGAGAGCTAAATAGCTTGAAATAGATCTATACTAGTTTCCCTGTATTTATTTATCAGCACAAATACTACACAGACACACACACAGACACACACACACAGATATAGATATAGATATAGAGGACAAGACTTAATTTCTGTTTTGGATTTTGTCTTCTGTTCCAGCTCAGGTTTCAGGCAAGAGTTTTCCCCATCACCTTGACGTAGTTCCAGCCTCGGAATTAAATGGTGTCATTTATTTAAGTAGGGCCTCACTTTTTAAATTATTCAAAGGTTTTAGCTTTCATTAATTCCTCTGTCTATATAGGCTGAGTTTTGTTTTTTGATGTTGAACGGGATTGCTTTCCTTTAAACTGATGTAATAAGCCATTATATGCTGCTCGGTTTCTTCTTTCTCTTGCTTAAAATACAGTCTGGGTATCGTTTCACCAATAAATATGTTGACATGATATGAAATTCAACCTGGCCTTCTGCGCAGAGTTTAAAAGGGCCAGGATTGGATCCGCTCTCGTTTCTAATCTAAACAGCCGAACAAACAAGGAGATTGGTTTACTAGGGTGCAAGCAGCTCTTGAATGAATGCTGAGGAGAAGGTATTAAAGAGTTCAGCTAGTTCTCCAGGATTTTCACCGATTATTTACACATTCAAACTTTGGCAGCCTTTGCAGATTCTCCCAGCCCACTAAGGACTACTGTCTCTGCAGTGAGTTTCTGCAACCTGGCGCCCTTCGGATAGGTAGGTAGGTAGACAGACAGACAGACAGACAGACAGACAAGATAGACAGACAATCTAGATGAGAGAGACAAAAAGTGGATGGATGGATGGATGGATGGATGGATGGATGGATGGACGGACGGACGGACAGACAGAAAAGATAGACTAGATAGATGATGATAGATAGATAGATGGATGGATGGATGGATGGATGGATGACAAACAAGGTAGATTAGATAGATAGATAGATAGATAGATATAGATAGATAGATAGATAGATAGATGATAGATAAGATATAGATAAGCACCAGGTTGGAGAAGCTCACTGCAGACACACACTCGCACAAAATCTTTGAGTCCCAAATTTCTGTTGAGACATTTGCTGCAAAAGTGTGAAAATGGTCATCTCACTTTTTTCAGGATTACAGTGTTCTCATGGTCACGTGATTAAAATTCAGTCCTTTGACAACTGACTCACATTTATGGCGGTTGCTGTGTTCCGAGGTCATGTGATCCCTTCTTGTGATCTTACAACAAAGTCAATGGGGAAGCCACACTGTTTTAACAACCGTGTCCCTAACTTAACAAACTGCAGTGATTCACATAGCAACTGTGGCATGAAAAGCCACGAAATGGGACACATTTTCCTTAACATATGACTCGCTTAGCAACATAAATTTTGAGCCCAATTGCATCTTAATCTGAGGACTACCTGTACTCTCTTGGGTAAGTTAAAGGTTCCCCCACACATATGTGCTAGTTGTTCCCGACTCTAGGGGGCGGTGCTCATCTCCGTTTCGAAGCCGAAGAGCCAGCACTGTCCAAAGACATCTCCATGGTCATGTGACCAATATGACTAAATGCCGAAGGCACCCAGAATGCTGTTACTTTCCCACCAAAAGTGGTTCCTATTTTCCTACTTACATTTTTAAGTGCTTTTGAACTGCTAGATTGGCAGAAGTTGGGACAAGTAACAGGAGCTCACTCTGTTACGGGGCGCTAGGGATTCGAACCGCCGAACTGCTGACCTTCTGATCAACAAGCTCAGTGTCTTAGCCACTGAGCCACCGTGTCCCTGTACTCCCTTGTGTAGGTTACTTCAATTACCTAAATAATTAGGAGAACTTCCTTCTTACCCTCTTCCCTTGGTTAAACCCTTGGCAAGTCAGAAAGCAAGCTGATATATCGATGACCTGGACATCTGCCACCAGCCCAGGCAGAGAAGTGCAGGGTTTCCAAGTCCTGAGCAACCCCAACCCTGAGCAACCCCAGCTTGTCAGCTCATTCACTTAAGAAGTCATCAAGTTGGGCTATTTATGGTGTCCCTGGTTGGCAGGGATGGGGAGCTGGGTTGCGTCTCCTCCAGATGGTGCCAAGATAAAAAAGGCTGAGCCAAAGCCTTAAAAATACAAATTCAGCTCTCTTAAGATCCCAAGTTACACTGTAGATAGGTCAGATAAGGGGAATCCCAGTATCTTTACAGTAGCAGTGAATAGTTTTCTTATGATAAAACCTCCTTCTGCACCTTCTGGAATCCCAGGTCAAGTCTTTGCAAATAGAAAGGTCAGAGCTGGCGGGTAAAAACCTTAGATATTGTTCTCTCTTTGTCTCTCTCTCTTCTCTGTCTCTGTTTGTCTCTCTGTCTCTTTTTCTCTGTCTCTGTCTCTCTCTGACTCTCTTCTTTGTCTGTCTGTCCATCTGTCTGTCTCTCTGTCTCTGTCCCCCCCCTCTCTCGTGTCTGGACTAGAAGACCACCAAGGTCCCTTCCAGCTTCCATTCTATTCTATTCTATTCTCCTATCCCATCCTATCCTAATCCTATACTTCCCATCTCACCTTGATTTTATTTGAAATAAAGTGGAGTAAGAGAAACTCTTAACAGGCTTTTAAAATTCACCCTCTCCCGTTTCGTGACTTGACCTACTTTAAAAGGCTTACAGATGTTCCAGTTTCCCATTTAATTTATCATTTTATTCGTAGTTATGAATGGAGTTGCGGTGCTTTCCACTTTCCATGCCCCTCCTCCTAAGTATCTTAGATATTAAGTGTGTCTCTGTGGTTAGGATGGAAGCATTGCAGCAAACTCCGCCCCCTGCCAGCAGTTCGATTCTGACCAGCTCAAGGTTGACTCAGTCTTCTAGCCTTCCGAGGTGGATAACACGAGGACCCAGACTGTTGAGGGCAAGATGCAAATAAGGCTGATGTTGTAAACCACCAATGGTTGGTCGCAAGGAAGGTAATGAAATGCAGCCAAAAAAAAAATCATTTAACAATTGTCTTGCTTATTAATGGGAATTTTGAGCTCAATTGAGGTTGCAATCGGAGGATTACCTGTTTTCTCTTAACGAAGACCAGTTGGTGATGAGAAAACTTGCACCTAACTGATTGCTGAAGAAATGACCAAATATTTAAGAAATGCTAAGGGCTAAAGGGACGCAGTGGCTAAGATGCTGGCATGTCAATCAGAATAATTGGCAGTTCAGTGGTTCGAACCCCTAGCGCCATGTAATGGAACGAGCTTCCGTTACTTGTCCCAGCTTCTGCCAACCTAGTAGTTTGAAAACAAGTAAAAATGCAAGTAGAAAAATAGGAAACCAACTTTGGTGGGAAGGTAACAGCCTTCCGTGCCCCTTCGGCGTTGAATCATCCCAGCCACATGACCACAGAGACGTCTTCAGACAGTGCTGGCTGTTCACCTTGAAATGGAGATGAGCACCGCCTCCTAGAGTCGGGAACGACTAGCACATATGTGCGAGGGGAACCTTTATCTTTACCTTAAGGGCTGCAAGCCTGGCTGACTATTGAACTTGTTTCTGAATAAATGTGTGTAGACACGACATGTCATCCTTTCAACGTTGCAATGTGCTTTGATTTGAAAGGTATCATCTTGGCCAATCCGAGATGTTTTTCTCCCCTAGGCAGCTTAAGTAATATACAGCCATAAGTGACTTATTAGGAAATGAGTGGCAATTCTCAATTAATCGTTTCATTGAATTTGTTTCCATTCGCTAGAAGAGGAAGCGGAGCCAACTCATCTCATTTCTTCTTTTTATGGTTCTGGCGGTTTGACCTGGAGCTGTTTTTTCGGGTCTTTGAGGAGAATTTCAGGTCTGTTTTTTTTTTTCTTCTTTTTTAAAAAGCCGAACAGGGAAAGAATCCGTGTTTCCAGCTTGTCTCTTTGTGATGTTTCAGGCGTATTCCGCTGGGTCTGGGCTGGCCTCTCATGCAAACATTCTTCTGATTTTCCAAAGTGGCTTTCCCACCCCAGTGAGGTCCAGGTCAAAGGCCAAAGGTCTGCAGGGTTGCCTGCCCAGGAATGCTTTCTCTAACATTCCTCCTTCTATAATTTGGAGTGTCAAACAACCTGAGTGGTTAAGATTCTGGAATCCGATAAGTAAGGCAGAATAATTAAGCCCAGAGCATTCTCTTGACGGGAAGGTAGACCCCCTTCTTTTGACTCGTGCTTAATTGTTTGTTGGATTGACTTGGGGAATTTCTGCCCCCCCCCCATCAAGAATTCAGAGGAGTCTTCTTAGCATCTCTTCTCCAGTTTGCCGTCATCTCCCCCTGCCCTTTCCCCAAACAACCCTGTGAGGTAGTCTGGATTGAAAGACGGTCACTGGCGTCCACTTGTTTTCCAAGGCATCCGAAGGCCAGACAAGGAATATGGATGGAACTGGAACAAGGAGAGATTCACCCCGGAAATAAGGAGGAACTTTCTGACAGTGAGAACAGTCAACCCATGAACAGAAGTTGCCTTGGGAAGTTGTGGAGCTCAACACTGGAAGCTTTCAAGGAGAGATTGGACCTGCAAACTTTCAGAAAATGGTGTAGGGTCTTCTGCTTGGGCAGGGGTGGGGGTTGGATTAGGTGGCCTACAAGGTCCCTTCCAACTGGGTTAAATCTGTGAAGGGGAGAATGGGAGAGAGAGGGGGGAGGTCCTGATCTTTTGGGTCACGGATCAGTGCAGGGCAAATTCGGGTGTTTTCCCAGATTCCTCCTCCTGCTTTTGATGGCAACCCAAGTTGGATTAAGAGGGATCAATTTGGAGTGTAACCTGAGATGTGTGCAGATGGAGAAATTGAGCAGGAAGGCAGGGAGGATGAGTTGGTGGGTCAAAAGTAAAGGCAAACACTTTTCCAAACTCAGAGACCTCAGTTTACCTTTTGCAGTCGAGCTGAGAATAAACACACGTCTGCAGCTTTTATTAACCCATTCATAAGCATTTAAAACATTGTCTTCCCCCAGCTATGGCAAATCTCCTGGCCTCTCTTATTTTGAAGAGCAAAAAGCACTACGGGTAGTTGTTGATTTATGACCACAGTTGAGCTTAAAATTTGTGTGGTTAAGCAAACATCATTAAGTGAATCTTGACCCATTTTGCAAGCTTCCTTGCCATGGTTGTTAAGTGAATCACTGCGGCAGTTAAGTGAGCACACGGGTTGTTAAGTGAACTGATTTCCCCATGGACATTGCTTGTCAGATGGTTGCAAAAAGGGGTCACGGTGACCCCGGGATGCTGCAACCATCATAAATGTGAGTAAGTGGTCAATCCATGTAAATCGTGAGTAAGTGGTAAATCATGTAAGTTGTAAATCATGTGATGAAAAAATCGTTAAGACACGTTTTTTCAGTGCCGTGTAATTTCAGTCGCTAAATGAACTGGACTTGCTTTGTCAAAAATGGAAGTAAGATGGTCATGTTACCTTGTGAAGGAAGGCCAAGCATCCAAAGTGCTGTCATGTGATTGGGGGGAGGAACATCAGATCTTTGATTTGGGGTATAACAGGGGTGGGTTCCGGATCCCGTTGCAACTGGTACGGTACAGCGCGCGCATGCGGCCTTACCTCCACGACACTCCAGCTGCTCAGCAGAGCATCGCACAGACCGCCGCCTGCTCCGTGCAAGGAAGTGACAAAGAGCTAGGTAAGGAGCTCAGGCGGGCGGGTGAGCCCTCCGGAGCACCCTACTGGAATGGTACCCGATACTCCCAGCAGGCACTGGTACGCCCGTACTGGGGCATAATGCCTGCAAACCACCACTGGGTCATAAGTACCCCCAGGTCAGTGGGTTCCAGCCGGTACGGCCCGGTACGGCCATACCAGTAGTAGTCAGGAGCAGCGGCCACCATACTGGTATGGTGACTTGTTTGGCTCACCCGCATTCCATACCTGTTTTTGAAGCAGCCGGGCCAATTGTGTACGCGTGCACAGCATGCAGTGCCTGTGCGACCTCCGATGAGTAGCTGGGTGTCGCAGGGGTGATGGAGTACACATGCGTGCATAGCGCACATTCGGTGCATGCACAGTGCACATCCAGCCTGCGCACGAACAGACCACGAGCAGCATACCAGTAGCGAAGGCAAGAGCAACCCACCACGGTCCCAGGTACATCTGTCAACCTTTAAATGGTCGCTAAGCATTCATCTATGGAGATTCTCCATCATCCAGGTCATGGTTCTGATGGATGCAATGATAACATGCAAATGTCCAGCTGTCTGCAAGAAGTATAAATCCTTCCATTCCCCACCATCCAGTCACAGCTGAGAAGCTTCTGAGATGAAAAGTGAAATATCTTCAAAGATAAGAAGCAAAATGTCTTCAAAGGAAAAAAGGAAAAAAGTCAGTTGCCTCCTGAATTAGAATTAGAATAACAGAGTTGGAAGGGACCTTGAAGGACTTCTAGTCCAACCCCTGCTTAGGCAGGAAACCCTACAACACTTCGGACAAATGGTTACTCCAATCTCTCCTTAAAAACTTCCACTGTTGGAGCATTTACAACTTTGGCGGCAAGTTGTCCCACACATTAATTGTTTCTAACTGTCAGGAAATTTCTATTTTAGTTCTAGGTTGTTTCTCTCCTTGATTAGTTTCCATCCATTGCTTCTTGTTCTCGCCCTCAGGTGCTTTGGAGAATAGCTTGACTTCCTCTTCTTGTGGCAGCCCATGAGATATTGGGAAACTGCTATCATGTCTCCCCTAGTCCTTCTTTTCATTAAACTAGACATACCTGCAATCGTTCTTCATATGTTTTAGTCTCCAGTCCCCTAATCCTCTTTGTTGCTCTTCTCTGCACTCTTTCTAGAGTCTTAGCATCTTTTTTACATCGTGACCAAAAGTGGATGCAGGATTCCAAGTGTGGCCTTACCAAGGCCTTATAAAGTGGTGTTAACACTTCACGTGATCTTGATTTCATCCCTCTGTTTATGTAGTCTAGAACTGTGTTGGCTTTTCTGGCAGTTGAGAAAAATCTTACCACATTTTTTTATTTTTTATTTTGCTACTATCGAAGAACATAGCTCTTCTCCTACAAGGTCTTATTTCATGGAATGAAACCTGGGTCTATGGAAGTCAAAATATAAGTATATTAATATGAAGGAAAGAACTGGCATTTGACTGTGTCGACCTTTTACAGCAATACCTTGGTACTCATTGTTAATTGATTCTGGAAGGCACAATGAGTACCAAAAATGATGAGTACCAGATAGGTTTTTCCCATAAGGAATGAAAAAAAAACACTTTTGGATAAGCACCCAGTCCAGAACATTTTGCAAAACGGTTGTGATTTTCTTGGCAACGCCGAGGGCTAGAAATATGTTTTCTTTTTAGAGCCCGGCAGTTTAAGACTTCAGATCCTTCAGGAAGCCTCTCTGGATTGCTTGTTTGATCTCCCATCTTCTGAACAGAAGCTCCTTGGCAAGTTTCCCCCAGCACAACATTGTAGCTCCCCGCTCTCGTTGTTTCTTTCTCCTGGGGCTTCAAAAGAGCTTCTTCTCTTTCTCGTAATACTGGAAATATAAACATAAAGGAGGGATTTTTTTTATCATTTATGCTAAATGATAAAGCAAAGCAAAGAAATATTGGTGTAGGATTCATATTCCAATACAGAAAATTCTTCAAAGTGAATATAAATATAAAACCAGAGACTTTTCTTTCGGGGTTAATGGAAAAAGACTTGGAAAAAGAAATGGAACTTTGATGCTATATACTGTATATATGTGGGATGCAGTGGCTCAATGGCTAAGACGCGGAGCTTGTCGATCAGAAAGGTTGACAGTTTGGCGGTTCGAATCCCTAGCACCGCATAACGGAGTGAGCTCCCATTACTTGTCCCAGCTTCTGCCAACCAGCAGTTCAAAAGCATGTAAAAATGCAAGTAGAAAAACAAGAACCACCTTTGGTGGAAAGGTAACATCATTCTGTGCTCCTTTCGCATTTAGTCCTGCCGGCCACATGACCACGGAGACGTCTTTGCACAGACGTCTTCACACAACGCTGGCTCTTTGACTTTGAAACGGAGATGAGCACCGTCCCCTAGAGTCGGGAATGACTAGCACATATGTGTGAAGGGAACCTTTACCTAATGTGTGTGTGTGTGTGTGGTTGTGTTGACAACAGCAAGATTACGCTAAAAAAAATGGAAGGACACTTCGACCCTGACAACAGACGAATGGCTGCAAAAGTTGATGGAATTAGCCGACATGACTAAATTGAGTGCTTTGGTCAAAGAAAAAAGAAATACCTTGTTTCTATCTGGAAACCACTTCTGGACTTTGTGCTTGAGGTAGAAACCAAATGAAACTTTGATTTTGGGGCTTTACCGGTTAGATCAGGGGTGTCAAACTCAAGGCCTGCGGGGTACTTAGATCTGGCCCATGGGGCTGCCCCGGAAACAGCGAAGGATCAGCCTGCAGTGCTTCTGCCAGCCAAAACGGAGCTCCGGAGGGCTGTGTATGGCCTTCCAAAGCTTCCTTTTTGGCTGGCAGAGGGTTGCAGGAGGCTCACAAGCCCTTTCTTGCTGGCACAGAGCTCAAACCGCCCTAGGTGCTCCTGACACCAGTGACATTGAGCTTACCATGCCCCTCCAGGCCCCCCGAAGATCAGAAACAACCCTGATGTGGCCCTCAATGAAATCGAGTTTGTCACCCCTAGATTAGATAGATAGGGTGTTACAGAAGTGGGCTAGTTTAAACTATTGTGTAAAACTAAAAAGTTGTGGTTTGGTGTTATTACCCTATCTTACTGCACCAAAGGGAGTCAGAAGGCAATGCCTTTTCTTTCTTTCTCTTTCTTTCTTCCTTCCTTCCTTTCTTTTTTCCTTTTCCTTCTCTTCCACACTTTTCTCTTCCCCTTTTCCTTCCCTTTTTTTTGCTTTTGTATTGGTTTTTTTTTTTTTTTTGTATGTCATAAATTAATAAAATTGTCACAGTCTATAAAAGGATCTCTTCTCTTTTATTCCAGGTTTCGGCTTTGCCACTGAGCTGGCGTTCACCGTAGAGCCCAGCGACCAGATAGCTGTGCAGGAACAGCCCCTGGTCTTGGATTGCCAAGTGGAAGGGATTCCACCCATCAGCATCACATGGCGAAAGAACGGGCTGCTGGTGGCGGAGGGCGAGGAGCCCTTGACGCTGGCCAATGGCTCCCTCTACTTCTCCCACTTCCGGAAGCGGAAGGAGGACGGCACTTCTGACGAAGGGGAATACGGCTGCGTGGCTCGGAACCGCTTCGGTTTGTTGGTGAGCCGGAAAGCTCGGATTCAGGCAGCAAGTAAGTGGTCCTTCATTCCCATCCTGAGGGACGTGTCCATGGAAAAGTTCAGTCATCCAGATATTCATGATTATCCCAAAGGTGCTTTTTCATGAGGCAACTGGACTTACCGTATTTTTGGAGTATAAGACGCAGCTTCCTCCCCCCAAAAGAGCATGGAAATGTTGGTGCGTCTTATATACTAAATACAGCCATTTTGGCCTCCTGAAGCCCTGCCCCCACACACCATTCTTATGAAAAATGGGGTATTTTTCAGAAAAGTGGGGTGTTTTTGCCTTCCCCCATTGCCCCAGAAGCACTCTGCAGGCTTCAGCAGGTCTGGGGGAAGGGGGAAAATGCCGGTTTTTTGCCTTCCCCCAGCCCTGCTGAAGCCTGCAGAGTTCTCTGAGGGCCGGGGAGGACAAAACTTTTTTTTTCTTACTTACCTCTTTGAAATCTTGGTGTGTCTTATAGTCCGAAAAATACGGTACATTGTTTTTCCTTGAAAATGTTTCTCTTCTCATCTGACTGGATGATGGTGGATGGAAGGTTTTATACTCCCTGCAGACAGCTGGTCATTGAAAGAGGGATCAAAGTGGCCATCTAGGTCAAATTGAACAGCTCTCTCTCACAAGAGGGGGCAGGATATGACACCATCTCTCTCCAGTCTACAAAATGGTCCTTTCATCAGTGGCTCCACACCCATTTGCACTACTCAGGACACAGACAAACCTCCAAGTAGCCTCAACGACTCTCTAAAAGGAATGCAAACAACCAGATTCTGCAAGGAATATAAATCCTTACATTCCCTACCATCCAGTCAGAGCTGAGGAAGCTTCTTGGATGAGGGGCGAAATGTCTTCAAAGAAACAAAAGATGTGGAGACTCTAGAAAGAGTGCAGAGAAGAGCAACAGGATGATTAGGGACTGGAGGCTAAAACATATGAAGAACACTTGCAGGAACTGGGTATGTCTAGTTTAATGAAAAGAAGGACTAGGGAGACATGATAGCAGTCTTCCAATATCTCAGGGGTTGCCACAAAGAAGAGGGAGTCAAACTATTCTCCAAGGCACCTGAGGGTAGACAAGAAACAATGGGTGGGAACAAATCAAGAAGAGAAGCAATTTAGAACTAAAGAGGAATTCTGACAGTTAGAACAATTAATCAGTGGAACAAGTGGCCTCCAGAAGTTGTGGATGCTCCAACACTGGAAGCTTTAAGAAGAGACTTAGATAACCATTTGTCTGAAATGGTGCAGGGTTTCCTGCCTAGGGCAGGGGGTTGGACTAGAAGACCTCTGAAGTACCTTCCAACTCTGCCATTCTATTCTATTCTATTTTATTTTAAAAACCAAAAGTCCAGTTGCCTCTTGAAAAAAAGCACCCCGAGGGACAGTAGATGTATCCTGATGTCCACTTCTGACTGACAAGGTTTCCAGGTTTTCCATATACCATCTGGACCAGTGGCTCTCTAGTCTCTTCTTAAAAGCCTCCAGTGATGCAAGACGTTCTATTGGTCAATTGTTCTCACTATTAGGAAATTTATCCTTAATTCCAGGTTGCTTCTCTCCTTGATTAGTTTCCAGCCATTGCTTCTTGTCCTGCCTTTGGGTGCTTTGGAGAATAGCTTAACTGCCTCTTCTTTCTAGCAGCCTCTGAGGTATTGGAACGCTGCCATCATGTCACCCCTAGTCCTTCTTTTCATTAAATTGGACATACCCAATTCCCGCAACTGTCCTTTATATGCTTCATCCTCCAGTCCCCTTACAGGGACACGGTGGCTCAGTGGCTAAGACGCTGAGTTTGTTGATCAGAAAGGTCGACAGTTCGGCAGTTTGAATCCCAAGCGCCACGTAACAGAGTGAGCTCCCGTTCCTTGTCCCAGCTTCTGCCAACCTAGCAGTTCAAAAGCACGTACAAATGCAAGTAGAAAGTAGGGACCATTTGAATGGGAAGGTAACAGTGTTCTGTGCGCCTTTGACATTTAGTCACGCCAGCCACATGACCACGGAGACGTCTTTGGACAGCACTGGCTCTTCGACTTTGAAATGGTGATGAGCACCGTCCCCTAGAGTCAGGAACGGCTAACACATATGTGCGAGGCGAAGCTTTATCTTTACCAGTCACCTAATCATTTTCTTTGCCCTGTACTCTTTTTAGAGTCCCAACATCTTTTTTTTATTCCTGAGTCAAAGGGTGTGAACTGGGGTATGTCTTCTTGCAATCTAAATGCGATGCCTTCAGATGACCTACTGCGGTAACTCAGTTTGTCTTCTAAATCTATCAACCAGCAAAAACGTACCCTGATTCTGTAATGTAAGAACATCTCGGCTTCTATCGGGATAGCAAAACAAGTGTCTGATCTTTGCGAGAGCAAAGGGATATGGAAAAGATGTGTGAACAAGGCCTTCTGGCAATCCCAGAACTCGTGTTAGCGTTAAAAGCAGCTTAGTGTTTGAAGATAAACGCTTCAATTTCTCAGGTACCTTCTCATGCATGATAAAATAGGCAAAAAGGAAAAGAGAAATTAGAAAAACCAGAAATGTAACTAGGTCATGGTTTCTGGAGAGCATAAGTATAGCTGCACATTTATATATGTAGAAATAGGGACACTTCACTAACATTTCTTTTAAATCCTTAACTACTCTGAACTTCTTGGAAAGCTTAGAATGACCTGAATTAGCTGTCGGTCAACTTCCAATCTAAACTAACATTATGAGACCATTGTTAATTCTTTTCTCCATCATTTCTGCATGGATCTCATTTTTAAAAAATCTGCATCAAACGTGCCTCTGATACACAATATTCTCTTTCTTTTAAATCTCATTTTCAATGTATAGGCTGACTGGGATTGAGGATGGGGGTTGGAACAAGGAGAGGTGTTGTGGCCCGCCAGCGGAGCAGCAGATTCGGACAGTGAGGAGATTGGGGAGGAGCATGGGCCAGTCCTGGAGTCTGGGGCAGGCTCTGATGAGGGCTCTGTGTCGGAGGCAGAGAGGGGCCAGCAGCAGCCGTCCGATAATCCCAGCTGCCTTTAGAGTCAGACATCTGTGAGGCAGACGAACAGCTGGAGCCTGTTCCCAGTGTGCGCATGCACAGAGTTGGCTGATGAAGGGAACAGCTAAAGAACAGGGGTGACTTGGGAGTAAGGCCAGAGGTGGACAATGATTGGCCTCTCCCGGAGGAAATAAAACAGGAGCGAAAGGGAGTGGAGTTTGCAGGAGACAATTAGTTCACTAATTGGTTTGTGACTCTCCGAGACTCCTTGCCAAGTTTTGCAGATATCAGCCTGGCAGCTCTCCAAGCCAGATCAGGTCTGTGACCTGTAAATCCTCCCTTGAAAGACTTTGCTGGATGCGAATGAGCAGAATTCACAGTCAATTAATAAAAGGCGTTTTTGTCAGGACAAGGAGCTTGCGTCATGCTCTCGGGAAGCAAGAGAAGTATAAAATCAGTGGCCAACAATATAGGGAGATGCAAATCTACTCTGCTGAACACTTTATTCCCCCAGCACTGTTTTAGGCCTAAGAAATTTACCCAGCTAATAGGCTATTATCAAGTTTCTCATCTTCTCGTCTTTCCTACTATCTTCGGCCTATGGTATCTTATAATTTGTCACTTGTTGTTTATGTTTAATGATTGCAACTGTGATTTATGATCTATGACCTATCATTTTGTTGTTGTATGTCTGTACACTGAAGAGCTTATATACCAAAGACAAATTCCTTGTGGTCCAATCATGCCAGGCTAATAAAGAATATTCTATTCTATTCTATTCTATTCTACTCTACTCTACACTACACTACACTACACTACATTCTACTTTCTATTTCTATTCTACTCTATCTACTCTACTCTCTATTCTATTCTGCTCTACTCTACTCTACTCTACTCTCTGTTCTGTTCCGTTCCATTCCATTCCATAGGTAAAACTTCTATGAGGGTATTGCAGTGGTATATATGGTTGTTCAATTCAGCTATCCGGCAATCACCTCTGGAATTGCTTCATTCAGAACTTCTAGGGGAACAGAGAATGCACCAATGATGTTGCCTAGTTGGGTAGCAAAACGTCTGCAAGCAAACTCAGAGAACTCAAGAACTTCACAAATCAACTCCGAACCACAACAATTCTCTTCTATTGGTACATGATAATCTTTGCAGTTCTTAATGTTCTCTGAATTTGGTTGTTGGTTTACCCTCATGGTACACTGATGATGTTTCCTAATCTGGTAATAAAATGTCCGCAAGCTCAGAGAGCCCCCAGGGATCCCACTACTTGCTCTTCTACTACAGAGATGGTAACAGTGGTGAAATTCAATTTTTTTACTACTGGTTCTGTGGGTGTGGCTTGGTGGGTGTGTGGTGGCTTGCTGGGTGTGGCAAGGGAAGGATGCTGCAAAATCTCTATTCCCACCCCATTCTGGGGCCAGCCAGAGGTGGCATTTGCTGGTTCTCTGAACTACTCAAAATTTCCACTACCAGTTCTCCCAAACTACTCAAAATTTCTGCTACCAGTTCTCTGAAACTACTCAAATTTCCACTACAATTCCTCCAACTACTCAAAATGTCTGTTACCAGTTCTCTGAACTACTCAAGATTTCACTACTGGTTCTCCAGAACTGTCAGAACCTGCTGGATTTCACCCCTGGATGGTAGTGATCTCACCACCCCAGCATCATCTCTCTCTCTCTGGAGAACTCAATCAAAATTGCTTCTTTTTGGAAATCAGTTTCCAAGGCAAGTTCTCTTTCACCGAGCCAAATTGAAACAGGTCGGGGGTGGGGGAGCCGTAGGGAATGCCAGATAATTGTTTTTACAGGGCACTAGGCTGCCATGAGCAGGTTGGGGGACAGGTTCTCCTCCTCTCCGTGGACTGTTTGTCAACGAGAGAGGCAAGTGCTGAAAAATTATATTTTAACAGTGGTGTTGCTGTTGCCTGGGGAGGGGGAGGGAAGGGGGAGGGTTCAGCGTCCCTTGCTAAATAGCCCCGATTAAGCCTGAACCTGGGATCTTCCCTTTGGTTCCTCCCTCCCCACCCTCTCCGCCCCTCTCCGCTGTCTTGGCAGGAGCAGATGGCCTACTTGAATGCAGCTCGGAGACGGCACGTTTCCTCTGTTCCTTTGTGTCCCCCCCCCCCCATTCTTCGCGGCTGAATAGAGCCCTGCCAGAGGAGAGGCAAATTCTGCTCCCCGGGGCCAAGCCTGAGAGACGGTTGACGCACCAAAGGATGCTGAGGCTCTCGAGAGGACTGAGAAAAAAAGAGGCCTCCTTCATCCTTAAGAGGAGAGGGAAATTCCCCGAACACACACACACACACACACACACAAACACAAAGTAGTATGTCATTTCATTGTCTCCACACACCCCCATCCCACCTCCCTGCCCCTTCCTTTTCATTTTCCCCTGCTTAGAAAAGGTGTACAGGGCAGGATATTCTCCCCGCTTGCTCTTTCCATGGCATTGATCGCTTCTGTAGCTCAGGGGAGAGGGCGGAGGGGGCGACGGACACAGGAAGGTTGCAATGTAAACCAGATGTAGGTAGTTTTCTCTCCCGTCCCCTTCGGCTGCTCCAATCATGAGAAGGTGCAAACTGTAGGTTTATTTGTTTATTATATCAGGACGATGCCCCCCCCCCCCCCCCCCGGCCCAAAATCAGGCTGCCCTGAGCGAACAATAAAATCAGGACAGAAAATGGAAGGAGGAGGAGGAACTGCATGCATCTAGGAATGTTGTTGATTTAGTTCAGAACTCAAAGGTGCTTCCACCCCCCACCCCCCCAAAAAATACAACTGGACTTTCGTGGGTTATCTCTGGAACATCTCGCTTCTCCTCCAAGAAGCTTCTTCAGGACTGAAGCGATTTCTTGGGTGAGAAGCGAAATGTTTTCAAAGGAAAAAAACCCCAAGAAAATCCAGTTTCCTTTTGGAAGATTTGTGGGGGGGGGAAGCATCTTTGGGATAACCATGACCTGGTTGGCAGAGAATCCCCGTAGAGATTTAGCTCAGAAAATTTGCAGAAAAGGAAGATCTCCATCCGGTTCCTGACGGGTGGAAAGAGAAGAGGAGAATGTCAGGGATGTCTTTCATAATTGGAAGGAGTGCGGAGAGAAAAAAGGGTTCTTCCCCTTGGCTGCAGATCATCCTCAGACTGTAGCAGGGAATTTTGAAAGAGTTTCTTCCCCTGAATATAGCGCTTGAAGAGTTTTCTAAGGAGCCTTCAGAGCAAAGTTAGACTCGAATTTTGTGCTGCTGGGAAGCAGAAATACGCCCCTCAATCCCCTGCATTGTTTGGTTCCATTCTGTTGTGTTGTGTTCTGAAGATGTGTTGAATTAAAATAATGAAATAGGATGCGGTGCCAGCAAAGCACCAACCCCTAGCAGGCATGGCTTATATAGCAGACTTTCCAGAGCCTTCGGCCAGGATGTGTTCAACCAAGTCAAGATGCTGATCACACACACCTAAAAAGAGGCAAAACTTGATTAGACTTTTGTGATTGCCTTCTTGATTTATATGTCCACACTCCAAAGGGATCCAGTGGCTAAGACGCTGAGCTTCTCGATCAGAAAAGTCAGTAGTTCGCTGGTTCGAATCCCTAGTGCCACATAATGGAGTGAGCTCCCGTGACTTGTCCCAGCTTCTGCCAACCTAGCAGTTCGAAAGCACGTAAAAATGCAAGTAGAAAAATAGGGACCACCTTTGGTGGGAAGGTAACAGCATTCCATGCGCCTTCGGTATTTAGTCATGCCGGCCACTTGACCACAAGTGACGTCTTTGGACAGCGCTGGATCTTCTGCTTAGAAACGAAGATGAGCACCGCCCCCTTGAGTCGGGAACGACTAGCACATACGTACGAGGGGAACCTTTGCCTTTACTCCAAAGACATCCCTAGAGTACTAATGTGAGCCTAATCCCTTCAGCATTCATTAATTACCAACAGGAAGAACCCATGAAATTTATCGTGAAGTCAGAGGTTTCTGGTGAACCATGGTTAAGCGTGGCATTTTGCAGCTACATTTTGGGAGTTAAGGATCCTAACCATAACTTGAGTTTTCTGGTGAGACCAGTACTTTCCCAGCGCTTAAGCCAGATGAAAAAAAGAGCAGTTAAGCAGGGAAGGACAGTGAATTCGATGTAGTGGTTTAAGCACAGGATTACAAATGGGGAGACAATGAATTCTAGTTGATCTTAGATCGGAAGCCAGCTGGGTGACTTCCGACCTGTCCGTCTCTCTTCTAAGCCCTAGGCAGAAGCAGGGATGGGGCATATCACTTCCAGAAAAATCTAGTCAAGAAGATAGTGTGGATTTGTATAGACAATCACCAGGAAGCAAGATCAAAAATAAAGAAGGGAGGGAGGGAAGGAAGGAAGGGAGGGAGAGAGGGAGGGAGGAGGGAAAAAGGAAGGGAAGGAAGGAGACAAATGTGGAAGGGAAGGAAAGAGGGGAGAGAAGGAAGGAAAGCAGGGAGGCAGGGAAGGAGAAAGGAAGGGAAGGGAGGAGATAGATGTGGAAGGGGGAGAGCGAGGGAGGGAAGGAAGGAAGGAAAGAAGGGAGGGAGGGAGAAGGGAAGGAAGGGAAGGAGGGAGGGAGAAGGGAAGGAAAGGAAGGAAGGAAGGAGGGAGGTGTGGGAGAGAGGGAGGGCAGGAGGGCTAGTTGGGAATTTTAGTTTCTAGAGTTTCTAGTTTCTTTAACAGTTATGTCACCCAGAGTCACTTTCTAGGGGAGAAGGGCAGCATAATTAATTTAATAAATAAAACTAAAAGGTACATTTGACCTAGAATTCACTTCATATCGAATTCCATTCCTATTTTAAAATGAAGCCACACCACAACCAAAATATGGTCTTCCGTGTGTAGGAAAGCTTAATATGACTAGGTTATTGAAGACCAAAACAGGTTCTTAGTAATATGTCTCATCGGGGCTGTCGTGATTGTTTAACACATCTGGAGGGCATCCGTTTTTGTGAGCCCCGACCTACGAAGGCCCACTGAGGAAAACTTTTTCATGGTGCTGCAACCTGAACTGGAAGCTCCCTTTATCTGTTCCTCTGGAACCAGAAGCATCTTGGGAGGGGGAAGAATATTTTATTCTGCTGTGCTTTTAGATACTAATAAAAGGTACCTGGCAGATTTGAGGGGGGGGGGCAACCGTCAACTTTCAACGGCACATAATTTCTACCATATCGGCTTTCCGCCAGCAGCAATAAATCCCTCGGTGTTGGAATACCAGACAAAGCGCATTTTCTGAGGCTCCCTGGCATAATTGCCAGAGGCTTTTTTTTATGGCAGCCCTTTTCTCTTGCAAATGCCCACCTCACTTGCCAAAGTCAATCTCCTCCCCCCTCCCCTCCCCCAAACATAATCATTGTGAGGGAGGGAGGGGGGACAGATTAGTTGCCTGCGTTTCTTTATGGGGGGGGGAAACATGAGTGACATTTTGACAAGAAAGTACTTTCCTCAAAATGTAAAGTCCTTCATTTGAATCCCATTTAGGGCTTTTCACACGGGCCCTAAATAGAGGACCCTCTTTTTAAGGTTGACTTTTAAAACAGGGACTTACATCCCCCCCCACCCAACTTCCCCAGCTATTGAGCAGGGGAGGGGCGGGCACAGAATACTTCAGCCTCCCTCCCGATCCCAGGACTTCCCCACTGCATCTGGGAGCTCTGAATGCTCCATTGAAAAGCTGCCATTTTTCTGACTCTTGTGTCGAAAAGGCAGTTGACGGAATCCTTGTTAATCCCCCAAGCTTAATTTAAAAAGAAAAGAGGAAAGAGAAAGAGAAGTCATTTGAAGCGCCTCCTTCCTTTGGGTCTGAAAGTGACACTGCTTTTCAAAATAAATGTTTTGCAGGAAACGCAGTGATGATGGTTTCTGCCTCATCACAGCAGCGTCGCTGATATCATTTGCGTTCTGCAAATTCGGCTTAGTTGTATTCGAGTCCTTCAGAAATGACCTCTCCATCTTCTTTTTCTGTGGCGATTCTCTTGTCCTCCAGTTCTCCCATGGTTGTCCCAAAGGTGCTCCTTTTTTCAGGAAGCAACTGGACTTTCTTGTTTTTTTCTTTCAAAGACATTTCGCTTCCATTCCAAGAAGCTTCTTCAGTTCTGACAGAAAGGTGGGGAATGGAAGGACTGCTGCTCCTTGCAGGACAGCTAGTCATTTGCATCCTTTTAGAGGGTGGTTTGAAGCACTTTGGAGGTTTATCTCTGTCCTCAGGGTCACCTGAGTTAGTCCTCCTGGTTCCTGTCATCTGCAATTTCCTCCCCTCTGGGACTCCATTCCTACTCCCACACCGTTCCAAGGCTGTTCATCAGAGATGAGCCTACCGGTTCAGCCGAATAGGTAGTAACTTGGCGGCCTGGGTCACTGGAACTGGTAGCGATGGGTCTCCTACGGCGCCGCCATCTTGATTTTCAATCCTGTGCATGCGCAGAACAATTTTCATTGCAGAAATGTATTTCCCCCCTTTTTAATCTTTTGCACATGCGCAGACATTTTAGATGCAAATGCACGCATGCGCAGAGTGAACTGGCAGCAACCTACCCCTGGTGTTCATCCCAAATTGTACAGCTAAACCTCCGTAGAGATTCTCCGTCATCCAGGTCCTGGTTGTCCCAAAGGTGCTTTTTTGGCAGGAGGCAACTGGACTTTCTTGTTTTTTCTTTGAAGACGTTTCGCTTCTCATCCAAGAAGCTTCTTCAGCTTTGGCTGCCACCACCACTCTACCCATACTTCCCACATCAGAGTCATTTATTGGAGTTTTCAATCCGATGGATAGATCTCTGGCTTCAACAGTGGAGGCAGAGTGTGGTCACCTCAACTCCTGTGGCGAGCAGAAGGCCATCAGGGTGAAGGATGGAACATCTGCAGCCCCTGGTCGGCTGAGATCTTGGTTCTCTCGGATGGATACTAGGATGCAGGAAATCTTTGGGTTTGAAGGGAAAAAAAAATTGCACCAAACGCGTTTCTGAGCAGATATGTAGGACCGTGCCTACAAGTCAGTGGTGAAATTCAGTTTTTGTTTTACTACCGTTTGTGGGCATGGCTTGGTGGGCGTGGTTGCAGCTTGGTGGGTGTGGCTTGGTGGGTGTGCAGTGGAAGGATACTGTAAAATCTCCATTCCTTCCCCACTCCAGGGGAAGGATACTGCAAAATCCCCATTCCAAGGGAAGGATACTGCAAAATCCCCTTTCCTACCCATTCCAGGGGAAGGATACTGCAAAATTCCCATTCCAGGGGAAGGATACTGCGAAATCCCCTTTCCTACCCATTCCAGGGGAAGGATACTGCAAATTCTGCATTCCTTCCCCACTCCAGGGGAAGGATACTGTAAAATCCCCATTCCTACCCATTCCAGGGGAAGGATACTGCAAAATCCTCATTCCTTTCCCCACTCAGGGGAAGGATACTGTAAAATCCCCATTCCTACCTGTTCCAGGGGAAGGATACTTCAAAATCCCCATTCCAGGGGAAGGATACTGTAAAAATCCCAATTCCTACCCATTCCAGGGAAAGGATACTGCAAAATCTCCATTCCTTCCACCCTCCAGGGAAGGATACTGTAAAATCTCCATTCCTACCCATTCCAGGGGAAGGATACTGCAAAATCTCCATTACTTCCACACTCCAGGGGAAGGATACTGCAAAATCCCCATTGCTACCCATTCCAGGGGAAGGATACTGTAAAATCCGCAATTCATACCCGTTCCAGGGGAAGGATACTTCAAAATCCCCATTCCAGGAGAAGGATACTGTAAAAATCCCCATTCCTACCCATTCCAGGGGAAGGATACTGCAAAATCCCCATTCCAGGGGAAGGATACTGCAAAATCCCCCTTTCCTACCCATTCCAGGGGAAGGATACTGTAAAATCTCCATTTCTTCCCCACTCCAGGGAAGGATACTGTAAAATCTCCATTCCCACCCCAGTCTGGGGCCAGCCAGATTGCCGGTTCTCGGAACTACTCAAATTTCTGCTAGCGGTTCTCCAAAACCTGTCAGAAGCTGCTGGATTTCACCCCTGCTACTAGTCTCCCCTGCTGGGATTGCACTGTAGCTGTGGACCAGTGTTTCTCAACCTGAGTAACTTTTAAGATGTTTGGATTAACCCAGGTAGCAGGAATTCAGGGAGTTAGGACATAGAATATAAAATAGTAGGATTGGAAGGGACCAAATCCAAGCCTTTACCCATGGCAGGAGACCCTATAACTGTGATGGCGAACTTATAGCACATGTGCCACAGGTGGCACGCAGAGTCTTCTTTGCAGCCATGCTAGCTGTTGCTGCAGCTCAGCTCCACTGTGTATGTGCACGTGTATCCTGCCGGCAGCTGGTTTTTGTGTCTCTGCTGCGCATGTGTGGGTACAGGCTGCATGTGGAACGGGTTGCATGTGCATTGCATTATGGGTGCATGTGCGCATGTACTTTCACCACATGACAACAGCCGGTTAACCATCACTGCCCTATGTGATTTCCGAGAAATGTTTGTCCAATCTCTTCTCTTTTCTTTCAGAAAAGTTTTTTTTTATTTTTGTTCTCTTACATAGGTATACATTCACATTGTTATTCTTTTTTACATTCGTCATTCTTAAGCATTTGTCGTTCCATTTACAGGATTATAGCATGCCATTTGGTTTGCTTTGTTTACAATCCCTCACCTGTTTTGACACCATCTTTTTTTCCCTTTCTTTTCTCCCTCCCTCCCTTCTCTACTTCCTTCCTCCTCTCCTTTCCCTTCCTCTTCCCTTACCTCTCCCCTACTCCTCTTTCTCTTCCCTTTCCTACCCTCTCTCTTCTCATTCTCCCTTCCATCTTCCTCTCTTCACTCTATCTTCCTTCCCTCCCCTTCCTCTCCTCCAATCTCTTCCTAAAATCCTCCAGTGATGGAGTAACCATAACTTTCAGAGGCAAACTTTTCCACTGATTAATTGTCCTCACTGTCAGTTAAATTTCTCCTTAGTTCCAGGTTGCTTCTCTCTTTAATCACTATCCACACATTACTTCTTATCCTGCCCTTTGGAGCATAAGTTGATCCCCCTTTTCTCAATAACAGCCCTCAAGTATTGAAAAACTGCTATCATATCACCCCTAGTTCTGAGAATTGAAGTCTCTAAATTCTGGGGTGGAATGAAGTCCATGCACCTGAAAGTTTCTGGGGATGGAAGCATGGCATGACAAAACCGCACTCGACTAAAGCGCGCCCAATTAAACCGCGTCGCTGACGTCATCAACAGGGCGACAACAGCAAGCGTGGAGAAAGAAGGGCGCTTTAAATAGCGCTTTGAAAGCAAGCCGATTCAAGTTAAGGTAAGGGTTAGGTTTAGGTTTAGGGTTAGGGTTAGGGTTAGGTTAAGGGTTAGGGTTAGGGTTAGGTTAAGGTTAAGGTTAAGGTTAAGGGTTAGGATTAGGTTTAGGGTTAGGTTAAGGGTTAGGTTTAGGGTTAGGGTTAGGTTAAGGGTTAGGTTTAGGGTTAGGATTAGGTTTAGGGGGGTTAGGTTTAGGTTTAGGGGTTAATTTTAGGTTTAGCGTTTACAGCGTGCTTCTGTCTCCGCGCTGTTGTCGCCCTGTGATGACGTCAGCTACGTGGTTTCGTCGAGCGTGCTTTAGTTGAACGCGGTTTTGTGGTGAAACCGGATGGAAGAACACTGCTGTGGATGGTTCCTACGACTTCTATGGGAGTTGAATAACACAACATCTCAGATTAACAAACTTGGGTCCAGTTGCCATGATTTAACCTTTTTAGATACTTTTGGCCTGGAGGATTGAGTCTTCATTGACAATATTGCAATACATTTTGGGGAGAACCACATGCAGTGGGTATGGCAAGAGTTAGTACGAGTTAGAAAGCAGAAGCAGTATGCTCCGTTCCATATTTGGGTAGACCTAGTACAAAAAACACTTAGTGTCTTCCCTGGTATAGCTGACAAAGCAAGGAGAACCTGTGGCTTAGAGGTTAATACATTTACCTAATATGCAAGCAGTCCGGGTTTGAATCCCAGAAGGATATGGCTAGTTGGCGAGAGCTAAATAGCTTGAAATAGATCTATACTAGTCTGCCTTTATTTCTTTGTAGGTAAATATAATTCAACATAAGAGTTTAGTACATTCCAACAATTCTCTGCCAAACTATATTTTTTTAATATTTTGACTGATGAAGTTACTTGGATGAGTAATAAAATATCTCAGTTTAACAAACTTTTTGCCCAGTTGCCTGAGTTAACTCAACAAAGGAATTCTCAAAGCTTCCAGCTTTGATTTTAGTTTCCTTTTTTAGGTGGCCAAGCTTGTGCGAACTCACCTCTTGAGTTGGTTTATGGTTGATGGGAAATAGTAGGTGTCCCTGGAAAAGCAGGGGATTCACTTAACGGAGAAGTGGGTTGTGTGAACTTGGGCAGTGTGTCCGTCTATCCTTCTTGCCAACTATCGTGGTCTCATCCACCTTCACATATGGCTTCACACATCCCCTTTTGTTCTTGAAACTTCTCTCCTCTTACTCTTGCAAGGATCTCCTCAACCATGATGAAAGCCAGCCAACCATGTCTAAAAAGAGCATCTCCTTTCCTCCCTCCCCCTCCCCACAAATCCCCTTCTCCTCCCCCTCAAAAAAAAAATGGTACCCCTGGAAACCTGCTGAAGAGGAGAACTCTTTTCAGTTTTATAATGTAGATGAGCCTCATCCCCCCCCTCCCCTTAAAATCGAAGGCTGGGAAAAGGAAAGCAGCAGATTCACAAAGCTTTGAAGAGCTTTTGGGACGAGAGGGGGATTTGCAATATTAAACCAGGAAAGGCTCAAGAGGATCACCGTAATTTTAGGAATGAGGAAAGGGAGGGTGGGGTGGGGGAAAGGGTCCTTTCCTCCCAAATGAGCTGCTTTAGGGGGGGTAGAGGTTGGCAAGGGGGGGGGTCCGGATGCTTCAGACCACCCTGCCCTGTGCAAATAAATGAGCTGGTCCATAAATGGTCCATAATTACAAGGCTGCCTTTTAAGGATTCCTCTGGAGGGTTTCTGCATAATGGGATCACGCAAGGTCAACGGAGGAGCACCAGAGAATAAATGTGAAAGCACTAAGTCTCCCCCTCCCCTTTTAGAGCTCGGCATAAAAGGTTTATTTGTAGAAGGGCAGCTTGGGAACGGCACCTTCGCCGCCACTACACACACACACACACACACACACATATACACACACCCTGACAGGCAAGTCGAGAGAATAAATAGCCGGAGGATCAGGCATGCAGCTTGTTGAAACCGTCGTCTTGAGGATGAGGAGAAAGAGTATGGTACAGGGGGTCCTCATCTTGGAGCCAAAACTTTCTTGATGCTGAGCTTGTCGATCAGAAAAGTCAGCGGTTCAAATCCCTAACGCCGCGAAACAGAGTGACTTGTCCCAGCTTCTGCCAACCTAGCAGTTCGAAAGCAGGTAAAAATGCAAGTAGGAAAATAGGGACTATTTTGGTGGGAAGGTAACAGCTCTCCATGCGCCTTCAACGTTTAGTCATGCCGGCCACATAACCCTGGAGACATCTTTGGACAGCGCTGGCTCTTCGGCTTTGAAACAGAGATGAGCACCGCCCCCTAGAGTTGGGAACAACTAGTACGTATGTGCGAGGGAAAGCTTTACCTTTACCTTTTACAGCCATGCAGCTTGTTGAAACCATTATCTTGAGGATGAAGAGAAAGAGCATAGTACGTGGAATCCTCATCTTACAACCACAAACTATCTGTTGCTAAGCAAGACATTTGAAATGTGAATCTTCGCCCCGTTTTAGGAATTTTCTTAGTCAGGTGGTTAAGTTAGCCAATGCTGTTGGGAATCCCTCCCCACTGGATTCACCACAGGAGGGAATCGCACGACGCTGCAACCATCCAAAATACGAGTCAGTGGCCAAGCGTGTAGACTTAGCACGTGACCATGAGGAGGCTGCAACGGGTTGTAAGTGGGAACGACGGTTTTAAGACACTTTTTTTCCAAGTACCATTGTAACTGAACAATCACTAAGCAAACTTTTTTGTAAACCAGTAGCAATGGCAGCCAGAACCCACCCCTGGATCCAACCGGTCAGTCCTAGAGGAGATCAACCCTGACTGCTCTTTAGAAGGCCAGATCCTGAAGAGAAAACTCAAGTACTTTGGCCACCTAATGAGAAGGAAGGACTCCCTGGAGAAGAGCCCAATGCTGGGAACGATTGAGGGCCAAAGAAGAAGGGATGGCAGAGAATGAGGTAGTTGGATGGAGTCACTGAAGCAGTAGAGCTTAAATGGACTCCAGAGGATGGTAGAGGACGTTGTCCATGGGGTCGGGACAACGTCCTCTAAATCACAACAATGATTTAAAAAATGACAAAAACTTTGCAGTTACATAGAGAGCCAATGGAGTAAAGAATTCTAGACTCTAATCGAAATGCCTTTGCTGTAATTCACTGTAGATGAACTAAGGAAAAGAGAATACCTAAATCCATTGCAAGTGTGCAAGACCACAGGGTGGCCAAAGTTTGCAACTCAAGGGATGAAAAGATAGAGCGGTAGCATTCACACCCCCATGCACACACCAAATCCGCCCACTTTCATATTTCAGTGGCATCTTACCAAAGCAGATGAAAACTCCTTTTCATTTCACTTCAATCTTCTCTAAAGATAGATATTGTTATGAAGATTATGATCAAGGTATGTGTTTAATAACCTGCCAGTCCCGCTGAACATCGAAAAGTCCCCAAACACTTTTGGAGGGCTCAGATTGTAATCTCTGTGATGGAAAAGTTGCAGTCAGTGTGTTGTCATTTGAAGAGCAAGAAAAACTCAGTTTAATTGTGCAAAAATTAAATAAATACATACATACATACATACATGCATGCATACATACATACATACATACATACATACATACTATTCTCCAAACCATTTGAGGACATAACACAGGGGGTTACAATCAAAAGCCTAACCACCTGTCCCTCCCTCGCCCACACCACCTCAGGGTGACCCTTTGGCCCAATCCACAAATCTTGCTAAAGAAAATTCTGCAAGAATTGGGCTTGGAGAAGAGTTATGTTGGGTTTAGAGAGATGCTGCAAAGCCTGATCAGAGACTAGGAAAGATTTTCTCTCTGGAATCATGAAGAAATCGCTGCTAAGCAAGGCAGGGAACAAGAACCAGGAACTTTCTATCTGATTTCAGAACCTCTGCAATGGATAAGTTTTGACTCTTGACCTCTGTCTACTCCCTCCAGGCTGGAGAGAAAGAAAAGGGTAAAAATGAGAGCCAGAGAAAGAGGGAAGGAGAGAGGGAGGGTATTTCTACCCAGTTGAGGCTCTGCTCCCCTATACAGCTGTTTTAGCCCAGGGCTTCACGTAACTCATAACAGATGTCCACTAAAGGAATGCAGCCCTCAATCAGAAAGGCAGGTTATCCCACCCTGAAATAATCAACGCCGAGTTAATTGACCAAGGCCTCACTTGATATGGGCCCATTTCCTGGATCAGATAGATAGGAAACTCCCAAGTCTATTCCAGGTACGCCAACATGGGTGCATGGGAAAAGTGGTAGCTGCAACCACACCACACACATTAAAAGGGGGCAGGGCTTTGACTGCACAATCTGCTCCTCATCCGCACTTTATTGACTCCCCTCCCCATGGTGGTCCCAAACGCCAGGATGCCCTGGGGAAAGCTCTCTCTCCTTTCCCAGGTTGAAAGCTCTGCTTAGACAATGTGAAAGTATACAAGAGTACAATAGCAGAGTTGGAAGGGACCTTGGAGGTCTTCTAGTCCCACCCCTGGCTTATCATGATAGTTCAGCCCAACATTTCTGCTGCTTAAGCGAGGCAGTTTGTAAGTGGGTTTTGCCCCATTTCACCCTCTTCCTTGCCACAGCTGCTCAGTGAATTACTGCAGTTGCTAAGTTGATAACACGGTTGTTAAGTGAACCTGGCTTCCCCCTTGATTCTGCTTGTCGGAAGGTCGCAAAAGTGAATCACACAGCCCCCACCGGGATACTGCAACCATCATAAGTACAGAGCTTCTGAATTTTGATCATGGGACCATGGGGTTGTTGCAACAGTCGTAAGTGTGGGGAAACAGCCATACGTTCCTTTCTCCAGTCCCATCGTGACTTCAAAAGGTCATTAAATGAACTGTTGTAAGTCGAGAACTGCCTGTACTGAGCTACCTTGACCAAGCATGGAATCTGGGATAAGAGGGTACCTTTCAAAGCAAAATGAAAAACTCCAAAGATCAGAAGATGCAAAGAGACACAAGGAGGACCTATCCCTTTGGTGTCCTACTGTTCGGTTTTCTTGTTGGCTTTGGAGTTTTGTGCTTTACGCATTTTGTGCAATTTAGCTCCTCTGCCTTTCTCCCAAGGAAACTGTGCAAATGGTGTCTTTAGTTCCGTGGTTTTAGGCATCCTCAAATACCGGAATACTGCTAGACAGCAGTGTTCCGGTATTTGAGGGGCTGGCACAATGAGGAGGAGGTCAACTTATTTTCCAAAGCACCAGAAGGCAAGACAAGAAACAATGGATGGAAACTCATCAAGGAGAGAAGCAACCTGGAATCAAGGAGAAACTTCCTAACGGTGAGGGCAATTCACCAGTGGAACAGCTCGCCACAAGAAGTCGTGGGTGCCTTCATCACTGGAGGTTTTTAAGAAAAGACTGGACAGCCACTTATCTGAAATAGTATAGGGTCTCCTGTTTGAACAGGGGGCTGGACTAGAAGACCTCCAAGGCCCCTTCCTGTTCTATTCTATTCTAATGGTAGCAGGATTTGGATTTGGATAGTTTGGAGAAAAGAAAGTTTACGGGTGACATGATAGCAGCATTCCAGTATTTGAAGGTCTGCCATAAAGAAGAGAGGGTCAACTTATTTTCCAAAGTAGCAGAAGGCAAGACAAGAAACAATGGATGGAAACTAATCAAGGAGAGAAGCAACCTGGAATCAAGGAGAAACTTCCTAACGGTGAGGACAAATAACCAGTGGAACAGCTGGCCTTCAGAAGTTGTGGGTGCCTTCATCACTGGAGGTTTTTAAGAAGAGACTGGACATCCCTTTGTCAGAAATGGTGTAGGGTCTCCTATTTGAGCAGGGGGCTGGACTAGATGACTTTCAAGGTCCCTTCTGGCTCTATTCTGATTGAAATTGATTGGACTTGTGAGTGTTTCCTGAGCAGGGGGTTGGACTAGAATACCACCAAAATCCCTCCTATCTCTCTTATTCTGTTATTCTGAAGAAGAAGAAAGAAGAAGAAGAAGAAGAGGAGGAGGAGGAGGCGGCTTTTCCAACCAGCAGCTGTCAAGATGGGATGCGTCCGTACCAAGATGGTGGAAAAAGCAGCACAAGTGATAATTGAAAAATATTATACTCACTTTGGAAATGATGTCCACACAAACAAGTGAACGTGTGAGGAAATCGCCATCATCCCTAGCAAGAAACTACAGAACAGACTCGCTGGGCATGTCACCCATCTGATGAAACGCAGTCAACAAGGGCCAGTCAGAGATATCTCTATCAAACTACAAGAAGAGGAAAGAGAAAGAAAGAATCTCCAAGTTATCCTTTCTGCCCTGGATCAGGAGATCATTGAAGTAGATCCAAGGAAATGTTGAAATTGCTGGACTTTGGCAGCCTGTCCAACCTGCAGGTCACACAGTAGGGATGAACCTCAAAACTCACAAGAGGTGCCATCTAAAGCCATTTCCATATTGTCATTTTTACAATAAATATATAGAAACAGGAGGAGGAGGAGGAGGAGGAGAAGAAGAAGAAGAAGAGGAGGAGGGGGAGGAGGGGGGAGATAAGTGGCAAGTAAATTTATTCCCAACCTGCAATTGTGTTGGGTTGCAATTCCATCATCCCAAATTGGGTGTGTGTGTTTGTGTGTGGGGCAGAGGTAGGTTCCTACCAGTTCGCACCTATTCGGTAGAACCGGTTCGTCAAATCTACCGAACTGGTTAGAAGAGGTTCCACCAGTGGACCCGGAAAGCAGGCCACACCTACAGAAGAGGTTCCAAATTTTTTTGAAAGCCACCACTGGTGTGGGGGATGATGGGGAACAGACTCATTGTGGTAGGAGAGAGTTGTGGACTTGGAAAATACATACTTGGAGACAAGCTAGGCAATCCAGCAGCCGGGAGTAGAATGCTATGAAGCAAACACAATCGCAGGCCAAAGAGAAGGCCTCTCTCTGGGCTTTTCAGGATGAGCCACACATGACTGTTTCCACTTAGCCTTCTCGGGCTGGCCTGTCTCTCCACATCAGGGCTCGGCTTTCATCATGCAACTGTCCCGTCCCTCCCCCGCCCGCCCCCTCCCTCTTTAGAGGCCCTCGAAGCTAAAGGCTGATGGGCTGTGTGACGGGAGCAGTGACCTCTGAGTAAGTAGTCGAGCAGATGGCCACTCCTCCTTCCCCCAGGGCCCCTGGGGGCACCAGCCCCTGACCTCTGCCTTTGCAGAAAGCAAGTCGGATATGCACAGGAACTGGCTTCGTTTCATGAAAGCCCCAGCCAGCCCTGGCTCCTTTCAAGTGGAGGGGGTGGGAATTTGTCACGGTGAATCTTCTCCGGGGGTGGGGGGCACCAGGAACTTGGAAAACCTTCTGGCTCTTGTACCCTTAGGAATTCAGTATAGGTCCGGGCCAGGTCCATGGGCATGGCAGCCTGCCAGATGTTGACTTACTTGTTTGGAAAAAGCTGTCAGGGATCTCCCTAAATTTCCATAAATCAAGAACAGACTAAGAATAACAAAAATGACAGAGTTGGAAGGGACCTTGGAGGTCTTCTAGTCCAATCCCCCGCTCAAGCAAGAGTTCCTATACACCATTTCAGACAAATGGCCACCCAATCTCTTCTTAAAAAGGTCCATTGTTGGCGTACCCACAACTTCTGGAGGCAAACTGTTCCGCTGATGAATTGTTCTAACAGCCAGGAAATTTCTCTTTGGTTCAAGGTTGCTTCTCTCCTTGATTAGTTTCCTCCCATTGCTTCTTGTTCTACCTTCAGGTGCTTTGAAGAAGAGGTTGACTCCCTCTTCTTTGTGGCAACCCCTGAGATATTGGAACCCTGCTATCATGTCTCCCTAGTTCTTCTTTTCATTAGACTAGGTAAGGTAAAGATTCCCCTCGCACATATGTGCTGGTCGTTCCCGAGGGATGTAAGGGACGATGCTCATCTCTAAGCCGAAGAGCCAGCGCTGTCTGAAGACATCTCCGTAGTCATGTGGCTGGCATGACTAAACACTCAAGGCGCACGGAACGCTGTTACCTTCCCACCAAAGGTGGTCCCTATTTTTCTACTTGCATTTTTACTAGACATACTAGACATACTCAATTCCAGCAACTGTTCTTAGCAGCCGTTCCTAGTACAGTTCTCTCAACAGTTCTAACCATTCCTAAGACCATTTTTACATATCATATTCCACTTGGCTACTAACATAAACCTATTTTCTGGGTTCACTTTCTACATTGAGCTAATTCAGTGGGGTTTCCACGATCTGCAAACCGTAAAAAGCTCTGCATTTGTTATGGCTTGTGGCTTTTGCAAGCGAGCGTTTTTATTTATTTATTTATTTTGCTAAGAATCTTGTGTAAAGAGTAATCCAGAAAGGGGCAGATAGAATCCACATTTGCTCATTTTATGATGGGTTTGGCAGGAGGGCTCAATTAAAATTTGAGACAATTTGAGTCATCACGACTCTTAGGTGTGTACAGGTTTTTTTGGAAGAAAGTGTAAGCATACCTTTCTTACACAGGTTACAAAATAGCTTGTGCTTTGAAATAAGCTACTAGGAAAATTTTGCCTCAACCGATTATGTATGTATAGGCATGGCCATCTGGTTCCCGTTAAGGTGTAAAATGTACTCAGCTTGTACTTCCTGAACCTAAAAGTGAGTGGAATGCAATTGTACTTTGCAATGTGTAGTTCACAACTCTGGGAGTGGGTGGGGTGGGGGGAATGCATACAGAAGTATGTTGTTGGAGGCTTGGGCCCCAAATTGGTCTATTTTAGAAATGCATGCTAAAATGTATGCAAATTTTATTGCAGACAGTTTCAACGAAGTGGCAAAGATGTGTCAAAGGGATGAGTCAGACTTAAGGCAGGAAAAAATAACTGAATGTGAACTTGAAATAATTCACAGTTTCATATTTGTAACTGCTAAAATAAATTTAACAGAACATGGATCGGAGAACATATGGGGGAGTAGATAACACTTTGCAATTGATAGATATCTATGAAATCGTATACAGAAATGATGTTGAGCATACAACATGTTCTTTGCTTTCAGCATTTTTGTTGACTATATAAAAAAGATGTTGAGATTTTGAAAAAAAAAGTGCAGAGAAGAGCAACTAAGACGATTGAAGGCTTGAAGACCAAAATATATGAAGAATGGTTGCAGGAATTGGGTGTGGCTCGTCTAGAGAAAAGGACTGGGGTGATATGGTAGCAGTGTTGCAATATTTGAGGGGCTGCCACAAAGACGAGGGGGTCAACTTATTTCCCAAAGCATCAGAAGTAAGGACAGAGAGAATTTTTATAAGATGTTTTATAGATGGCATTTAGACCCTAAAAAACTGCCTTGCATGTATCCTAATTTACAACCTAAATGCTGGAGATGTGATTGTGTTGATGCTACATATTACCATATATGGTGGACTTGTAAAAAGGTTAAAGCATTTTGGATAAAAATGTGGTGGATTATGCAAAATGTTCTTAAAAAGAGGATAAAGTTTACCCCTCGGTTATTCCTGTTAGGCATAACTACTGATTGTACTGTTATAGAGACTAATTTGATTTTGTACTTAATAACGGCAGCAAGACTGCTGGTGGCGCAATACTGGAAGAAGGAAGATTTGCCTACTATTCAAGAATGGACATTAAAAGTAACAAACTTAGCAGAGATGGCTAGAATATCAGCATATCTTAAGGATCATTCAGATGAGAAATATAAACTGGAGTGGAGAAGATGGATTGATTATATCCAAAATAAATATGGGACTAAGAAATTCCAGATAGTTTATGACTGAAAAAGCGAGGAACGATATAATCTGTTTAGAGTTAGCCTAACAAAAGAGGAGTTAAAGCTCAAATGAAAGATGATTCTAACTTCCTTTAAGTTTATTTTAGTATATGCTTGTTAAAGATTTATACCCTGTATTTGTTCTGGGAAGGGGGGAGGTTGGGTTCGGGGGGGGGGAGGTTGGGGGAGGGGAGGTAAATATTTGTAAAAGCTTTTTTAAAAGAAATTTCAATAAAAAAAGAAGTCAGGACAAGAAACAATGGATGGAAACTAACCAAGGAGAGAAGCAACCTGGAACTAAGGAGAAACTTCCTAACAGTGAGAACATTTAACCAGTGGAACTGAAGTTGCCTCCAGAAGTTGTGGGTGCTTCATCCCTGGAGGTTTTTAAGAAGAGACTGGACAGCCACCTATATCATTATATAGGGTCTCCTGCTTAGGCAGGGGGTTGGACTAGAAGACCTCCAGGGTCCCTTCCAACTCTGTTATTCTGTATTATCTTTACAGCGATCTTGGAGCTTCTTTAGCCATATCTCCACTTTTCTTTGCAAGTTGGCTGGAAGAGAGATCCCCGCCCTCTATCCTTTGATGACTCTAATTATACAATTCCCTGTTTCCTTCTGCATTTGAAAAAGGAAGAATCTGTAAACCAAATGGCCCATCAATTGGTTAATAAGGCCTCCTTATCAAGTCTGTTTATCGGTGTTAGTTATGCCCTATAAAACCCCTGGTGGGCCACTTGGGAGAAATCATTTCAATTGCAGATCAGAGGGGGGTAAAGATCCACCCAGCGTACACATACCCCTATTTTGTGACACTGCGGGATCTGTGTGTCAGCCAGCGGTTTAAAGAAAAGTAAAGAAGAAATTAAGGTTGCAGCCAGATTTGTCTGATGGTAATTTAACCATTCTGAATTCGGCATTTCTGGTACTTCCCAGTCATCCCCACTGATCAGTAGGCAGTAGTAGACAAAGTAGAAAGTAGACAAAAAAGGACAAAATGTACTCATGATAAACATTGGTGATGTCTGCATATCATTAATGAATCTTTCTGCATTTCTATAGAATAGAATAGAATACAATAGAATATAATAGGATACAATAGAATAGAGCTTGAAAAGACCTTGGAGGTCTTCTAGTCCAACCCCCTGCTTAAGCAGGAGAACCTATAGTATTTCAGATAAGTGACTGTCTAGTCTCTTCTTAAAAACCTCCAGTGATGGAGCACCCATGATTTCTGTAGGTATTCTGTTCCACTGGTTAATTGTCCCCACTGTTAGGAAGTATCTCCTTAATTTCAGGTTGCTTCTTTCTTTGGTTTCCATCCATTGTTCCTTGCCCTGCCCTCAGGTGCTTTGGAAAATGTTGATTCCCCCTCCCCTCTTCTTTATGGCAGCCCCTCAAATACTGGAGTACTGCTATCATGTCACCCCTAGTCTTTCTTTTCTTTAGATTAGCCAAATTCAGATTCTGCAGCCGTTCCTCATATAGTTTCATCTCCAGAGATAGAAGCTTTTTTCACCCCACAGTCTTAACTTAATGGGATTAACCCATTATCTGGGTTTGCACAATGCACAAATCAGAAATCAATCAGGTTAAGTTTGCTGGAGCTCACAAGTTATAGCCTCCTTGTGACTTCAAATGCATCGTCATACCATTGTACAAATGATGCTAATGATATATTTCCTGTTACTCTGAGGTGCTCCATAATTATTTCTGCTGGTCAAGTTTCAAACCAGGATTACCAAGTCGGGCAAATGAATTTGCCTTACCTTTGGTGGTTCCTTTTTTTCTACTTGCATTTTTACATGCTTTCAAACTGCTAGGTTGGCAGAAGCTGGGACAAGTCACGGGAGCTCACTCCTTTATGCAGCACCAGGGATTCGAACCATTGAACTGCCAACCTTTCTGATCGACAAGCTCAGAGTCTTAGCCACTGAGCCACTGTGGGGCTGCATTTGCTTATTAAAAGCCCATCATCATGTCGTATTAGTTTAATACGGGAAAGATAACGCTTGCCTTTGGCTGAGAATGCAAGAATCGGCCCAGAAGGGAGATTTATTCCCTGCACGCGGTCGGTCGCCTGTTGAGAGCCTAAAGATGGAGCTTAGCAGCAGCAATTCCTTAAGGTGAAAAAGGGGTGCCATTTTTAGCAGGCAGGAGGAGGGGGAAGGGAATACAAGATGTCATTTTGTCATTAGCTCAGCTTCAAAGAGGACAGGCCCTAGGATGAAGGGGAGGGCAGGATGGAGGGCTGGGAAGCAATTAGAGTCCATCTCCCATGGTAGAGACCCCTCCAATTTCTTTCACCCGGTAAACAGCTGCAGGGGAGGGGGCGTGGGGTGGCTGAGAGGAAGCTACCATGAAAAGGGGGGCACAAAAAAGGGAAAATATGCATTTTTCTCTCCCAAACCCCCTTTGGTTGAGGCAATCCAGGCATCCATTCCTGGTATTGTCCCTGGTGTGATTAATAGCAGTCATAGTCTTCCCATTCAGCAGACTTCCAAGAAAAAAATATGGGTTCCAAGTGCTGTATAAAAAAATGGGGAGGGATTTACATATCCTTTCAAAATACATGATTTCTGAAAAACTGGAGGAGATTCTGGTGAGCATCAGGTGGAAGATCCAGGTACGGTAATACCTCAGTACTCATCGTTAATTGGTTCTGGAAGGCACAATGAGTATAAAAAATGATGAGTACCAAACACATTTTTCCCCATAAGGAATAATGTAGTGAGTCACAAGGCAGGTGACACTTGACAAGTTCTAGGTTGTACGTTGAGTACCAAGCAAACAAACTGGGACAATGTTTTCGCATCAAAGTTAGTTGAGTATCAAATTCGATGAATTTCAAAGCAGTTGAGTAGCAATGTATCACTATATATTCCTTGTGATAAATTCCTTGTGTGTCCAATCACACTTGGCTAATACTTGGCTGTTCTGTTCTACTCTACTCTACTCTACTTTAGGCTAGGCTAGGCTAGGCTAGGCTAGGCTAGGCTAGGCTAGGCTAGTCCATTCCATTCTATTGTATTCTATTCCATTCCATTCCATTCCTTTGCACTCTACTTCTATTCCTTTTCCTAGTCCTATTCTATTCTACTCTACTCTACTCCATTTCCTATCCTATCCTCTATTTGAATTTATGGTCAAAGCTGAAAGATAAGTCAGTTTCAGGTAGATATGCAAAAAAGAAGATAAATTGGAAAGGGATAAAAAAAAAGTAAAGATTTCCCTGTTCTGATCGTGTCCAACTTGAGGGGGCACTTCTCATCTCCATTTCCTAGATACAGTTGTTAAGTGAATCTGGTTTCCCCATTGACGTTGCTTGTCAGAAGGTCGCAAAAGGGGATCGCAGGAGCCCAGGACACTGCAGCCGTCATAAATACGAACCAATTGCCAAGCACCTGAATTTTGATCACGTGACCCTGGGGGACACTGCACGAAGGTCGTAAGTGCAGAAAATGGCCATAAGCCACTTTTCTCATACCAGTGGTGGGTTCCTACCGATTTGGACTGGTTCAGCTGAATTGGTAGTGGTTTGGTGGCCTGGATCGCTGGAACTGGCAGCGACCCAGGTCTGCCTGGCCCTGAACCGGTTCTCCAGGCGACACCTACGTTGCCACCATCTTGTTTTTTGCTTCTGCACATGCGCAGAGCAATTTTTATCATGGGCATGCCCATGAGTGAACCAACAGAAGAACCAGTGGTGGGATACGACTGGTACACCCCGATACGGGTGTACCATTGCCTGCTAGGAGCACCAGGTACCGTTCCAGTACGGTGCTCTGGAGGACCTGCCTGCCCGCCCAGTCTCTTTACCACTATTTGAGCCGATTGGGGCATTTGCGCATGCGCATGGAGCATACAGCATCTGCGTGACGTTCCACTGAGCAGCTGGAGCATCGCGGGCGGTGGGTACGCATGTGCGTGCTGTGCGCATGCTGCATGTGTGCAGGTGGTGGGCGCATGGTCTTGTTGCACCGTACCGGTTGCACCGGGATCCAGAACCCACCACTGACCGGCACCCACCCCTGCTCAGTACCATTGTAACTTTGAATGGTGACTAAGCGAACTGTTGTTAAGTTGAAGACCACCTGTAAAAGGGGGTCCACCACAAAACCGTGAAGCCCTTATCCGCGCCGACATAAGTGCGGAGGCAAATCCGCGGCGTCCGAAGTGCTAAGAAAAACACGACCCTACCGCCGCGACAACAGCGCGGCGACAGAAGGGCGTTCTACATGCTTTGTTCTTTGCCTCTGTACCTCCAAAGGTAGCCCTCCTCCTCCAGCTGACAGCGGCAGCGGGCACGGGGCAAAGCGGGCTGCCCAGCAGCAGCAGCCCGCGGGAAGGGTCCAGCTCAGCCGCGGGGGGCAGCAGGAAGCCCGCGGGAGGCCCGGCAGTGGCGGTGGCTGAGGCTCTCCCGGGACCAGCAAAGCGGGCTTGCCCGGCGGAGGCAGGCCGCCCTCTTCTTCCTCAACAATATTTCCTTGGATGGGCGGCGGCCGCCGCCGGGCAAGCCCGCTTCGCTGGCTCCGGGAGAGCCTCAGCCGCCGCCGCTGCTGCGTCCTCCGCCGCCGCCAGCGCCTCCCCCGGAGGAAGAGGCAGGGCGGGTGGTGTCGGCAGCAGAGGAGGACGCAGCAGCGGCGGCAGCAGAGGCTCTCCCGGGGCCGGCGAAGCAGGCTTGCCCAGCAGCGGCCCGTCCAAGGAGATGTTGTTGAGGAAGAAGAGGGTGGCCTGCCTCCGCCAGGCAAGCCCGCTTCGCTGGCCCCGGGAGAGCCTCAGCCGCCGCCGCTGCCGGGCCCTCCGCGGGCTTCCTGCTGCCCCCCGCGGCTGAGCTGGACCCTTCCCGCGGGCTGCTGCTGCTGGACAGCCCGCTTTGCCCCGTGCCCGCTGCTGCTGTCAGCTGGAGGAGGATGGCTACCTTTGGAGGCAAAGAACGAAGCATGTAGAACGCCCTTCTGTCACCGCGCTGTTGTCGCGGCAGTGATGACGCGCGGTGATGACGTCACGGCTTTAGCGACGCGGTTTAATCACCGCTATTTTGACGAGCATGGTTTTGTCATGCCATGGTAAAAGGGAGGTGGGTTGCATGTGGATTTCTCCCCATTTTTGCAATTTCTTGAGCGCTTCAAAATGCTGTAATATACCCAATCTGTTTTTTATTCCACAATTTTCCCTGGTTTTTACTCGTTGCCAAAATAGGGAGCATTAAAGTGAACTAAATCATCGGGAGAGAATGGATATCGTAATTTTTCCCCCTTTTTAGGGGCCCCCGTGCTCACAGAAATCCTCATTAGTGACATCTTCACAGCCCATAAAGAATGCCTGGGGAGGGAGTTTTCACGCATTGTGGTAGCCATTAGCATGAGAAAGATGACTGGTTTGTGATAAAATGAATTTAATGGGGAGAGAGCACCGTGATAGGTTAGAGGGAAAACAAGGTGTTGTGGCCCGCCAGCAGCCAGCGGAGTTGCCAGCGGATTCGGACAGTGAGGAGGTTGGAGAAGAACCTGGGCCAGTCCTGAAGTCTGGGAAAGGCTCTGATGAGGGCTCTGCATTGGAGGCAGAGATGGGGGTGAGGGCCGTCCGATAGTTATTAGCTGCCTTCAGAGTCAGACATCACTGGGGCAGAAGAACAGCTGGAGCATTCGCAGAGCTGCCAGGAGAAGGGAACAGCTAAAGAACAGGGGTCGACTTGGGAGTAAGGCCATAGGTGGACGATGAATGGCCCCTCCCAGAGGAAATAAAAGAGGAGCAAAAGGGGAGTGGAGTTTGTAGGAGACAATTAGTTCACTTAATTGGTTCGTGACTGTCAAAGACTCCTTTCCAAGAACAGCGTTGCGTTTTGAAGATATTGTCCTGGCAGCTCTCCAAGTCAGATAAGGTCTGTGTCTTTGAAAGACTTTGCTGGATATGAATGAGAAGGAATTCACAGTAACTTAATAAAAATTGGTTTTTATTAAGTTACTTTATCTGCTTCATGGTTTGGGAACATTTTGGGAAGTTAGGAAGCCTGGCTTTCTCCAGATATAATGGTACTACAGTTCCCAGTGTTCTCAGCTATGATGGGAATGGTGGTGTCAATACATCTGGAGGACAGCCCCGACCAACAACAGCTTTGTGTGAAGAGCTTCGTATACTTCTGGCTTTTCAAAGCAGCCACCACTGTTGCTACAAAACTAAAATGCATTTTTAAAAGGCTGTGGGGGGGGGGGGAGAGAACCACATCCTTGGCAGCATGAGCTTAACAATCCCTCTGGGTATTGCTTCAAATACAGGTAATAAATCTGGGCTAATTCACAAGGAGTTTACAAGCCTCTTAGAGATTTTTATGGGACAAAGGAATCTTGCTGGTTGAATTCTTCTTCCACTGAGCGTATTCACAGGAGGATTTCGAAGGAGCTGGCTTGGCAGGGCAAAGTCCCTCCTTCCCAGGGCTGAGAGAAAGTGACTGGCCCAAGATCTCCCAGCTGACTTTGTAGTTAAGGCAGACTAGAACTCACAGTCTCCCAGTTCCTGGCTTGAGGCCTCAATCACAGAGTAACAGAGCTGGAGTGGGATCTTGGAGGTCTTCTAGATTCAACCTGGAAATAAGGTGGAATTTTCTGACAGTGAGGCTAAAATATACAATGAACGATTGCAGGAACCGGACATGGCTAGTCTAGTGAAGAGGAGGACCAGGGAAGACAGGATAGCATCTTCCAATATTTGAGGGGCTTCCACAAAGAGGAGGGGGTTAAGCTATTCTCCAAAGCACCCGAAGGCCAGACAAGGAACAATGGATGGAAAGTGATCAAGGAGAGATTCAGCCTAGAAACAAGGAGGAATTTTCTGACAGTGAGAACAATCAACCCATGGAATAGAAGTTGTCTTCAGAAGTTGTGGGGGCTTCATCCCTGGAAGCTTTCAAGAAGAGACTGGACTGCCATTTGTCAGAAATGGTGTAGGGTCTCCTGCTCAGGCGAGGGTTGGACTAGATGACCTACAAGGCACCTTCCAACTGTGTTAATCTGTTACCCCCCCTGCTCAAGCAGGAGACCCTATAGTATTTCAGACAAATAGCTGTTCAGTCTCTTCTAAAGCACTCACAACTTTTGGAGGTGAGCCTTCAACTGATTAATTGTTCTAATCTGTCAAGAAATCAACTTTTTGCTAGTGGTTCATCTGAAATATTTTTTAAAACATTTCCAGCCCCCCCCCCAAAAAGAGATATAGAGAAGGCAGTAAAAACAAAACCTTGCATTCCTTGCAACAAAATATGCTAACACAGCAACTTTCCAAAAAAATAAGTAAATAAATAAACACTCGCCAAAGATCCTTGAGAAAAAAACAAGGGAAATCCATTTTCAAGGCCATGGCAATGAGACAAATGGTTGTCCAATCTCTCCTTAAATACCTCCAGTGATGGAGCATCCACGATTTCTGAAGGTAAGTCATTCTACTGGTTAATTGTTCTAGCTGTCAGGAAATTCCTCCTTAGTTCTAAGTTGCTTCTCTCCTTGATTAGTTTCCATCTGTTACTTCTTGTCCTGGTTTCAGGTGCTTTGGAGAATAGCTTGACTCCCTCTTCTTTGTGGCAGCCGCTAAGATATCAGAACACTGCTATCGTGTCACCCCTGGTCCTTCTTTTCATTAAACTAGACATACCCAATTCCAGCAACGGCTCTTCATATGTTTTTCCCCCCATATGTTTTAGCCTCCAGTCCTCTAATCAACCTAGTTGCTATTGCTGCCAGGGGAATTCTGGGAGTTGAAGTCCACAAGTCTTTAAAGTTGCCAAGTTTTGGGGGTGCCTGCACTAGAGCAAAATGGCTCTCATGGTTTTAAATTAAATTAGGATGCTACATCTCAGGGAACTGCAGCAGACATAGCTTGGCAGTATGCTGTCTATCATCCATGGATTAGCCCCGGCTGAGATTTATTGGATTCTTGAAGTAGCTTGTTGTTCAAAACTCAGCTTTGCTTCTGTTTGCTGAAGATGTCAGCATTGGAAATCTGAAGAAGGCTCCATTTAGTCTTCTTTTAGCCATCATCAGCAAAGCGTGAAATTGCCCTGGAACCGATAAATCGTTTCCCCAAACAACAGAATCTCTGTGCTGGCAAAACAGTAATTTGTGGGCTAATTAGGGAGTTAATTGTTCTAGATGCGAGTGAAGTAAAGAATTGCTTTGGACACAAGTGTTTGAGTGATATTTCTGGAATGGAAAGTTGGAAGATTCACCAAAAGGCATTGGACGATGTCTTGTTTTCGCTGTTTCCAATGTCTGAACCAAAAGAAATTTGGTTGATAGATGTGCCTAGAAAAAAAACACGTGTTTGTCAATGCTGCATGCAAAAAGCAGCCTGTTTTTTTTAACTAAACAGAGCATATGCCAGAAAAAAAGTTGTTTAAAATCTTGCATTAAAATACATACTTCACTAAAGGCAGCATTGAGAAAACAGGCATTAAAAATGTGTGATGAGGGATTTTATGTTGACAGCGATATGCATTAGTGAACAGTGACTGTAGAATAAACACTCACAAATATAAGTGTGGGTTTTTAATCTTTTAAAACGATCTGTAAAAAAGACCAACAGCCTACTATATTTTCTGTTAAATTGCACCCTATATTATATTCATCCACCCTCTGAAAACCAAGTTCAAACATCTCTCTAAGGGACTTATGCAATACTTACAGATCTAGAAAGTGAAGTCACACAATATATCTTAATCTTTGCTTTGCTTTTGATCCTGTTTTTGAAGCAAAACTTATTATTTTTCAAGCACGATATTGCCAACTTTTTTAAAAGCAAGTTTTACTGAGGATCAATAAACAGGATAAACAAGCAAGCCAATGTATTGAGGATAAATAAGTAGGATTAATTTACAAGAAGTCTAGCAGCTGAACTTGTCCATTTGGAATCAGTTTATCCCCATGTCAGTTAGAGTGTAGACTTCCTTCTTCTCTTTCTAAGAGTTTCTGTATGATACAGCTTCAGGCTAGTTGCTTACATAATGGCCTCCTGAAACTTGCCAGACTGACTACTCTTAAAGAATATTCAGAAGCTTTAACTGGTACAGAGTATGTTGGGGCAGGAAATCATGTTTAATGAATAAACGGTGATGATGATGATGATGATGATGATGATGATGATGATGATGATGATAATGCCATGAAAGCAAAGATTAAAAAATCCACCAACAATCCAAACTGCCGACTTTGCAATGACAAAGTTGAAACTGTTTCACATTTAATATTTGAATGCAGCAAAATCACACAAACTGTGAGATTTTGCTGGACATGCTAGACATGACCGAGTTGCTAAATTAATCCACTGGTCATTATGTAAAAAATACGATTTACCTGTGTCCAGAAAGTCATGGGAACATAAAGTGGAAAAAGTTATCGAAAATGAGAAGGTAAAGATCTTTTGGGACTTTCAAATACAGATGGATGGGCATTTGGAACACAACACGCCAGATATCACAGTTGTCGAAAACCAAAACATACAATTTATTGACATTGCGGTACAATGAGATGCCAGAGTCAAAGAAAAAGAACTGGGGGGAAAAAATCACAAAATACCGTGACCTGGCTATCAAAACTACATGGCTATGAATGAAGCATGTAACAGTGATACCCATTGTCATTGGGCACAGTACCATGTCCAAGAATTTTATAAGATACATCAACAAATTGCAGCTTCATGCAATAACACCAGCGGAACTGCAAAAAATTTTGCTGCTCAGAACATCATATATTTTAAGAAGCTACTTGGTTGATACCTAGAACGCTGGCAGCAAACCGTATCAATCATTAACACTAGCCAATGGTATTTGTGATACATTTTTGAATGTTCAGTTGACTGAGTTTCATATTTAATGAATAAACTATAATAAAAATAAAAATATAATAATAATGATAACAACAACAACAACAACAACAACAGCAGCAGCAGCAGCAAAAGTAATATATGTGAACCAAAGTACAGAAAAATTGCTGCAGGCTGTGAAAATGGAGAACAGCAGAAAAACAACAGAAACAAAGGCAGAATATAAGGAAAAACAGGTGGATGACAGATTAAATAGATGGAAAACCAAAGTTTTGCATGGACAGCGCTTGAAAAACATGAAGGAAAATGTGATGGCAACTTGACATGGACATGGCTTAAGATGGGAACTATCAAGAGAGAAATGGAAGGTTTAATACTGGCTGCTCAAGAACAAGTACTACAAACTAATGCCATGAAAGCAAAGATACAAAAATCCACTGACAACCCAAACTGTTTCACATTTAATATGTGAATGCAGCAAAATTGCACAAACTGATTACAAAGTTAGACATGACCGAGTTGCTAAATTAATCCACTGGTCATTATGTAAAAAATATGATTTACCTGTATCCAGAAGGTCATGGGAACATAAAGTGGAAGAAGTTATTGAAAATGAGAAGATGAAAATCTTTTGAACACAAACGGATCATCATTTGGAACACAACACTCGCTAGAGGGCCGAAGTGTACAGTTTATTGATATCATCGTTCCTGGAGATGCCAGAGTCGAGGAAAAAGAACTAGAAAAAATAATGAAATATCGCGACCTGGCCATCGAAACTACACGGCTATGGATGAAGCATGTAACCGGGATACCCATTGTCATCGGGACACTTGGCACCATGTCCAAGAATTTTAGAAGATACATCAACAAATTGCAGCTTCCTGCAATAACACCAGTGGAACTGCAAAAAACTGCGCTACTCGGAACATCTTATATTTTAAGAAGGTCCTTGGTTGATACCTAGGACGCTGACAGCAAACCGTATCAACCATTAGCACCAGTCACTGGTATTTGTAATGCATTTTTGAATGTTCAGTTGGCTGAGTTTCATGTTTAATGGATAAAATAAACAACAACAACAACAACAACACACTGGTGGGAACATCAGCCTGAAAAAGTCACCGAAAATCAGATGGTCAAGATCTTGTGGGATTTCCGTATACAAACGGACAAAATACTGGCGCATAATACACCAGACATCACACTGGTCGAGAAAAATAAGGTCACAATCATAGACATTGCAATACCAGGTGATAGCAGGGTCGCTGAGAAGGAACATGAGAAAATCGCAAAATACCAGGACTTAAAAATCGAAATTCAACGACTATGGCACAAACCAGCAGTGGTAATTCCAGTGGTAATTGGCACACTGGGTGCTATTCCAAAAGCACTGGAATTACATTTAAAACAGTTAAAAATTGACAAAATCTCCATCAGTCAAATGCAAAAAGCCGCACTGCTTGGATCTGCACGCATATTACGAAAATACGTTATGATGTCCTAGGCCCCTGGGTGGGACCCGACCTAGTAATCAATGCCAAATCCGGCGAAACAACTGGCCGCTGTGATATACAATTCTGTTGTTGCGAATAATAATAATAATAATAATAAATCAAGTGTTATCGGTGTTGTGTGAACCCAACTGCTTCGCTTACCCCATGGATCACTATATTGTCTGAATGCAGAAGATAGGTTCACTTTGGATGATGCTTTGAATGTCCCCCTTTTGTTTTCTCATTGATGAAGAGGCAAGAAATGTGTTTTATAATCCCAGCTCCCTTACAGCTAGAGAACTATGCTGATTTAGGACAGATTCACGGTCCCAGGGTGGAAGGAATGACCCTCGGTGCCTCCAAAAGCCTGGGAGAGGGAAGGTTGCAGCTTTGTTGACCTTAGCCTGCCTTCTCTGAAGGATGTTGCCAGGGGCCAGCTGGAGGGTAGGTAGATGAGTGTCAGCAGGGCAATAGCTGTGGTCACGGGCAGGCTGGAGGTCAGGCAGATGGGATCAGAGCCCCAGACACAAACAGAAGCGTGAATTCCAGAGCGGGGAGAGGGGAGAGGAGTCATTTAGGAGGCCATGGTTGGAGCAGATGCAGAAATGCTGGGAGTCTCTGCTGTGTTGGATAAATTGGGTTGACTGCAAGAACTTAAGGAGAAATTTCTTGAATGAAAATAATTAAGCAGTGGAACACCTTTCCTTCAGAAGTTCTAGGTGTTCCATCACTGGAAGTTTTAAGAAGAAATTGGGCATCCATTTGTCCGAAACAGTATAGAGTCTCCTGCTTAAACAGGGGGTTGGACTAGAAGACCTCCAAGGTACCTTCCAAGTATGTTATCCTGTTATTCTTTTAACTTGAATGGTGGCCTGTCAGCTTACAACAGACAGGTAACCTTTTTGTCGCCACATGCCGAAAGCAACCGAGCACCCAAATTTCAAGGCGCCCCCACCCTGCGCATGCACGCTGAGCCCCCTGTGTGTGCCCTGCACCCCTTCCCCCACATGCACATTTTTAAATTCCTGATTGGTGTCATCCTTTACAACTTAGATGTCAGTCTCTTCCATGAGAGAATACCCAATGTTCCTCAGAATAACAGAGTTGGAAGTCTTCTAGTCCAACCCTCTGGTCAAGCCGGAGACCCACTAACAATCTGGACAAATGAGGGTCCGTTCTGTTCATCAACACCTCCAATGATGGAGCACCTACAACAGGGATGGCTAACCAGTTTGTCATCATGTCCTGAAAGCGTGTGCTCACTTCCATAATGCAGTGCCTGCACGACACACACACACCGTCTCCCCCGCTCCTCCCACGCATGCCTGCATGACCCCCTCCCTTCCATCCCACGCATGTGTGCATGTCTCCCGCATGGTCCCTGCCCCCCCCCTGCATCAAGGCAGAGACCTGAAAATCAGCTGGCTGGTGGGAGGCACGCACACATGCGGATGGAGCTCAGCAGGGGCGATGGCTCGCCTGCCCGCAGAGAGGACCATCTATGCCACCTGGGGCATGCATGCCATAGATTCGCCTTCCCAGAGTTAGAAAGTCAACTGTATCAGGATTGGTCACCAGCCTGCACCTCTGTTGGTCAAGGATGGTTATCTGGCTGTGCTGACAATAATATTTCTCAGCTGCTATGTGCACTTAATTTTTCTCCATGTATTGTTTTTCCTCCCATTGATATTATTAATCCTGGGGGGAAATGGAAAAAAATAGTGGGAAAAACAGGTTTTTCCCCATCCCCCCCCCCAATTTAATCTGTTTTCCCCCCACAATCTTTCTGGGTTTTTTTTTCCAGGCCTACCTGTCTCTGTTTACAACCACAATTGAACCCAAAGTCTATGTTGCTAAGTGAGTTTTGCCCCTTTTTACGACCTTCCTTGCCACCATTGTTACGTGAATCACTGCAGTTGTTAAGTCAGTCACATGGTTGTTAACTGAGTCGGCTTTCTTCAAGGATTTTGCTTGTCAGAATATTGCAAAAGGCAATCGCATAACCCTGGGGCAGACATTGCAACCGTCGTAAACAGGAGTCCGTTGCCAAGCATCTGTATTTGGATCGCAGGGCCAGGGGGATGGTCGTTAAGTGTGAAAAAATGGTCCCTTTTTTTCAGTGATGTTGCAACTTCGAACAGTCACTAAACGAACTGCTTGTGACTGCTGTGATTTTCAGCAAAGGGTCCCAAAAGTGCTTTTTTTCAAGAGGCAACTGAACTAGGGTATCCTGCTTGGGGGGGGGTTGGACTAGATGACCTACAAGGTCCCTTCCAACTCTGTTAGTCTGTTAACTCTGTAATTTTTTCTTTGAAGACGTTTCACTATTCATCCAAGAAGCTTCTTCAGCTCTGACTGACTTCAGCTCAGAGCTGAAAAAACTTCTTGGATGAGAAGCAAAATGTCTTTTAAAAAAACCTTAGAAAGTCCAATTTGCCTCTTGGGAGAAAAAAAGCACCTTTGGGACAACTATGACCTGGATGACCAAGAATGTCCTTAGACATTTAAAGGTAAGGTTTCCCCTCACACATATGTGCTAGTTGTTCCCGACTCTAGGGAGCAGTGCTCATCTTCATTTCAAAACCAAAGAGCCGGCACTGTCCAAAGACGTCTTCATGGTCATGTGGGCGGCATGACTAAACGCCAAAGGTGCATGGAACGCTGTTCCCTTCCAACCAAAAGTGGTTCCTAATTTTTCTACTTGCATTTTTACATGCTTTCAAACTGCTAGGTTGGCAGAAGCTGGGACAAGTCACGGGAGCTCACTCTGTTACACAGCGCTAGGGATTCGAACTACCGAACTGCCGACCTTTCTGGTCAACAAGCTCAGCGTCTTAGCCACTGAGCCACCGCGTCCCACCCATAGACATTTAGCTTTCAACAAATAGCTTTGCAGCCCTGGCTGAAAACCAGCCCGGTTGAGTTCAAAAGGCGTATTTTACAGGAGCCAGGAGAGTAGCAAAAACCTCCAAAGCGGAGGCTGAAACTGCCCAGCATGACTGAGCCGATGAATTCCCGCATCTTGGCAGCTCTGGGCTTGGCCAGCCGCCAAGAGAAGCATAAGGCAGCGGGGAAGCTATTTTCAGTTAACAGGGCTTTCCCAGCACATAAATAGAATGAGGGGGGACCCCCCACCCCATGTCCGCAGTCACGTGACGCCTCGCCATATATTCCAAAGAGGGAGCTGACTCAACATGCTTTTCCTCACTTTGCTCTGAAGCTTTGCCAGAAAAATGCAGAAACCGTTTTAGGTGCCATAGCAGCGACTGAGCGGTTAGAAAGACATTCGGTGTACAAAGTAGCCAGAAGTGGGTTCAGCCCGGTTCGGCCAACTACGTACTAACTCGGCCGGACACACGCCTGAACCGGTTCTATGCTCACCGGCGCCATCTTGATTTTCTCTTCTGCACATGCACAGAACAATCTTTATTGGAAAAATGTACTTTTTTCTCCCCTTTCCTAATGCTTTTGCACATGCACAGACCTTTTAAGGTGAAAATGTGCATCTGCACGGAGCACTTTTTTTTTCTGCGCACAGAACTAGTAGTAATGCCGGTTGACTTATTGAATTGAATTGAATTTATTGAATTGAATTTATTATTTTTCTATGCCGCCCTTTTCCCCGAGGGGACTCAGGGACCACGCCCTTATGACCACGCCCTTGACCAGCCCTTGACTTATGACCATGTGTGAGCCCAGAATTTTCTTTTTTGCTAAGCGAGGTGGTTGTTAAGTGAGTTTTTCAGCATTGTTATAACTCTTTGTTTGCCAGAGTGGTTAAGTGAATCACTGCAGTTCTTAAGTTAGTAACACTGTTGTTAAACTTCCTCATTCGATTTGACTTCTTAGACTTAGAATAACTTTATTGCCACTTTGAATGTACATTAATCGGCATACATTAAAATGAAATTACCTTGTATACAGCTCTCAAAGGGTCTCCACCTCTAATATAAACACAAACATGACAAGGTAAATAGATAAACACAAAATTATGCCTGTATCCACATATATTTGCTTGTCAGGAGGCACAAAAGGTGAACACGTCACTTCAGGACACTGCAACCGTCATAAACACAAGTCAGTTGCCAAGTGTCTGAATGTAAATCACACGACAAAAGGGGAGGCTGCAATGGTTGTCAGTGTGAAAATGATCATAAGTCATTTTTTTCGGAGCCGTTTGAATGGTCACTAAATGAAATGTTGTAAATTGAGAACTACCTGTACTGCAAAAGGACCTGGGCCATCCCTTAACTTGCATCACAGAATATTTATTGACACCTATAATAAATAAGGGGTGTGGTGGCTCAGAAAAGTCAGCAGTTCGGCAGTTCGAACCCCTAGTGCCGCGTAACGGAGTGAGCTCCCGTTCCTCGTCCCAGCTTCTGCCAACCTAGCAGTTTGAAAGCACGTAAAAAATGCAAGTAGAAAAATAGGAACCACCTTTGGTGGGAAGGGAACAGCGTTCGGTGCACCTTCGGCATTTAATCAACAGCGCTGGCTCTTTGGCTTTGAAACGGAGATGAGCAGTGTCCCCTAGAGTCAGGAACAACTAGTACATATGTGAGAGGGGAACCTTTACCTTTATACAAGAATCCAGTCACCTAAAATTCAACACTAAATCAGTGCCAGATAAGAATCAGCAGAATTCAGGAGGGGCTGAATTTGAACCATTTGTGGGAACGTAAGGACTCTAAGCTAATGATTCACTTAACTCCTTCCCCAGCTCTGCCTGCTCTTCTCCTACAAGTACAAGGGTGGGGGTGGGGAATGTAAAAATGCATTATTTGGGGGGGCATAGACTTCTCTGAAGCTGTCTTCCCCCCACTTTGGTCTGATGACTTTTGCGCAAAAGGCCCAACTCTGGAGAATTCCAAATCTTCCCCCCCTCTCTCTCCCATCCTCCCTCCCTCCCTCCCTCCCTCCCTCCCTCCCTCTCTCTCTCTCTCTCTCTCTCTCTCTCTCTCTCTCCCCCGGAGCCCCTGACCCTTGAGAGGGGTCAGTCACTGGCCCATCCCATAAATGAGAGCATGCATCTCATGGGATAGATAGCCAAGCTAAGCCTTGGCCTTACTGGAGGCTGAACAGACCAAAGATGGCATTTTTTGATTATCAAGAAAGAAAGAGGTAATTATCTCTAGCAGTGCCATTGGCTGCTCCTTTAATGAAAACAACACCTTGGCCGGGAGTTCTATAAATCACAGCTTTCTATTGGAAAGAGGCTTTTGGCAGTAATTAATGAAGCACTATAAAGACATTAAAAGTAGAGTGTGCATTGATAGACTACCCCGTCATTCATCTACCCATGTCATCTTATGCTTAGGTGGATACCTGCTCCAACAAAGGGGGAATTTCTTGTAGCTCAGAGCTGGCTGTTCTCTCTTGAGAGCTGTGTGTGTGTGTGTGTGTGTGTGTGTGTGTATTGGATTTGGATGATTTGGATTTGGATGATTTGGATTTGGATTTATTCAGTTTGTATGCCGCCCTATTCCCGAGAGACTCAGGGCGGCTAACAATCAAAGAGGGAAGGGGGTACAGAATAAATTAAAAAAAAGACAAACACATTTTAAAAAACAACAACAGTCATACCCGCAAGTGGGGCTGAGAGATTCAACAGCCCCAGGCCTGCTGGAACAGCCAGGTCTTAATTGCTTTGTGGAAAGCCGGAAGGGTGGTGAGGGTCCGGTTTGTTTGTTTGTTTGTTTGTTTGTTTGTTTGTTTCTGGGTGTGAAGCAACACCAGAAAAACAACTGAAAAGACATGCAACCATTTTAGTTGAGAGAATGCAGACTTATGTATATGACTATCGTTTGCATCTATTGCATCCACACTATAAAAAAGATGTTGAGACTCTAGAAAGATTACAGAGGAGAGCAACCAGAATGATTAAGGGACTGGAGACTAAAACATGCGAAGAACGGTTGCAGGAACTGGGCCTGGCTAGTCTAGTGAAGAGAAGGACCAGGGGAGACAGGATAGCAGTCTTCCAATATTTGAAAGGCTGACACAGAGAGGAGGAGGTCAGGCTATTCTCCAAAGGCCAGTCAAGGAATAATGGATACAAACTGAACAAGAGGGATTCAACCTGGAAACAAGGAGACATTCTCTGACAGTGAGAGCCATCAACCCATGGAACAGAAGTTGTCTGTAGAAGTTGTGGGAGCTTCATCACTGGAGGCTTTCAAGAAAAGATTGGGCCGCCATCTGTCAGAAATGGTGTAGGGTGTCCTGCTTGGGAGGGGTGTTGGACTAGATGACCTACAAGGTTCCTCCCAGCTCCATTAATCTAATCTATTGGAAAATAAAGTTTTACAAGATGCATAGATCTTTTTTTTAAAATGGCTTTTATTTTAAATTGATTTGAGAATCAAGGAGCAGCTGATGGGGTCACACTAAGCCAGCTCTGGTGAAATCTTACACTGCTTCTGATGGTACAAAACTTTTGCCATCTGTCTCATGTTGAAATCTTTGGAACCAAAGCCTGCCCAGAGGGACATAGTTGGTAGATTATCTTACTAACCCCCCCCCCCCCCAATATATATAGTGAGGTTTAATGATTGCTGTCTTTGCTATTTAATTTTACATTTCACTTTTTTGACGTTTCAATTTTCGACAGCGTTCAAGGGCTGCAATAAATGGTTTTCAAGTTGTGTGTTTGCGTGTTTGGCAGCCCTTCCTGAGATCTTACGCTGTGATTTTGTGGTTCTTTTTCATTAGTTGTGGTTTGTTTTGGTATGAATCTGAGTTATGCGAGGGCAATTGTGACCTGGTCACAGTTGGTTGTGATTAGAATAGCCGTGTAACCCTTACTAATAAGCAAACCAATAAAGGATGCTAGATATATAAACTTTGGGTCAGAAGTTATTCTCACTCTCCCCGTCTTTGCTCTTTTGTATCTATACATTTATCTTGGAACGTATATCGGATGAAAATCCAGTGCTGCTTTTGATCTTCTTTCTTTCCAGCATATTTCTACAAAAGTATTGAAACCAGGCGCACGGGGGGCAGAATCAAAATTTTTGCACAAGGTATGCAGTCATCGTGCTTGAAGTCTTGTCCTTTTATGTGCATGAACATGAAGAACGGTTGCAGGAATTGGATCTGCCTAGTCTAGCGAAAGGAAGGACTGGGGGTGACATGATAGAAGTGTTCCAATATTTAAGAGGGGCTGCCACAAAGAAGAGGGGGGGGGGGGAGTGTCAACCTATTTACCAAAGCACCAGAAGTCAGGACAAGAAACAATGAATGGAAACTAATCAAAGAGAGAAGCAACCTAGAACTAAGGAGGAATTTCCTGACAATTAGAACAATTGATCAATGGAACTACTTGCCTTTAGAAGTTGTGAATGCTCCAACACGGGAAGTTTTTAAGAAGAGATTGGACAACCATTTGTCTGAAACGGTATAGGGTTTCCTGCCTGGACAGGGGGATAGACTAGAAGACCTCCAAGGTCTCTTCCAACTCTGTTATTCTATTTTAGAAATGGGGCATCCCCCCCACAGACATAGAAAAGGGTTTAAATAGGTCGGCACCTATTCCAGTTTTCATGACAATGCACTCCAGAGAATTGCTTCCAATTCTGTGGAGTGCACCATTTGCCATTTTAAGAAAGAAGAAAAAATGTGCACTTCTTTTAAAGACACACACACACAAAAAAAACCCCAAAACATTGAAGTCTTCAAAAGTGGATGAAAGGGGAGGGAGGGAGGGTGGGAATCCTTCTCAGATTCGTAGCAGTGAGAAGCCCAGTGGTGTGAGCACTCAAAGCTCTTTTCATTTGGAAGCAAATGGAGCACAACTTCCAAGGAACTCTGCCGATCTCAGCTCTTACAGAAGATAAATGCTCTGGTCTGGAATGCTATAGGGCAGCGTTGGCAAACCTTTTTGGCACTGAGTGCCAAAACAAGACTGGGTGCGTGCCGGAAACCAGAACAGGGCAGGTGCACATGCACATGTTGGGAACGTGATCTTCCGGTTTCTGGCGTGTCACATGCTTACTGGCCACCTAGTCTTCCTGTGCACATACATGCAAGAAACCAGAAGACCAGATGGCTGGTGTGCATATGTGCACTAGAAATCGGAAGATCGTTTTCCCGGTGCATGCATGGTAAAGATGAGCTGGCTGGGGTGCTGGAACCTGGAAGAGCAATGGGCGACGGCTCGTGTGCTCAGGGGTTCGCCCTCCTGGGTATAGGGTCACCTGCTTGAGCAGGGGGTTGGACTAGAAGACCTCCAAGGTCTCCCTGTTATTCTGTTATTCCAAACAAAAATGATGGACTTGTGAACATTGCTCCCTGCCTACCAGGACATATAAATTTATATGCATGCGATAGATGCCTCTTGATGGCTACATTTGGCAGCCATAGCAGAGCTTCAGGACACCTCGGAAACGAGGGAGATGAAATTAGAATACAAGAATACAATAGCAGAGTTGGAAGGGACCTTGGAGGTCCTCTAGTCCAACCCCCTGCCTAGGCAAGAAACCCTACACCATTCCAGACAAATGGTTATCTAGCATCTTCTTAAAGACTTCCAGTGTTGGGGCATTTACAACTTCTGGAGGCAAATTCTGTTCCACTGATTAATTGTTCTCACTGTCAGGAAATTTCTCCTCAGTTCTAAGTCGCTTCTCTCCATGATTAGTTTCCACCCATTGTTTCTTGTCCTGCCCTCAGGGGCTTTGGAGAATAGCTCCCTCTTCTTTGGGGCTGAGATATTGGAAGACTGCTATCATGTCTAGCTTTCGTTCCTTTTTGCTTCTCCGTCGCTTAGTGAAAGGGATGATGATCAAGGCCTTTTTCTTTCTCGGCATCCTTTCCTGATGGGAGTAAACATGAAGATCCAAGAGTTTGTTTATTATTTCAAAACTCCCTGCTCAGTTTTGAAAGGCGTCTAGGCCTATCAGTCTAGATTGACCACTGCCAGACTGTGTAGGAGGTTAGCACCCAGCCCTCTCCTAGGAAAATGAGATATTTTAGGAAATATGAAAAGGACAGAATATTTTCCCTAAAAGGGAGGCAGAAACTCACCCCCGCCCTTTATCAATGGACCATTAAGGCTTGAGCCAGTCTATTCTACATAATGAAGATCAATCTCCTTCAGGCAGAGCCATAATAGGAATCCCAAAGCCCCTTCATTACATCATCACCCAGCAACAGCTCAACAAAGTTTGGGTCACAAACACAACCTACAGAGTTGCCCCTGCATGGCAAGGCCCCATGGGAGTCTGACAACCAATCAGAATACAAGCTCAAATTCAAATCTCTCCCCCCCACTCTCTCCCTCTCTCTCCCTCACCCATGTGCCTTTTTGCCCAGGATCTCAAGCCATGTGGTCCTGTCCACCATTAAAACCTTCTTTCCAAGCAACTTCCAATGTCTTTTTCCCCACTTGGAACTGAACCCAGATGGACATTTTTTCCAACAATTATATAGTGAGATGGCCAATGTCCTCCCCATCCTCCCCCACCTTTAAAAAGCCAAAACCAAGAGATAGTGGTGTGGATGGAGACAGACATCTGTTTGAGAGACTTTGAGGTATTTTGTTCAGATCTGGAGCTCGGAGAAAGAAAAGTTGGCTTCCCGAACCATCCCTTGAACAAGACAAATGTTCCCTGGAAAAGAGAGAGAAAGGGGCCATTTAGTGCCTTCCATATTTCCCTACTCTCTTATTATATTATTATCTCCTCCTCATCCCGGGAAGATTCATGAGGCCCTGTGCCATCCCATCCTCCCCCGTCCTACTCCCGATGCTCCTGGAGAATCAGAGGGCAGGGCTGTTCTTCACACTTGGCTACTCACAAAGAAGCCTCCATTCAAAGCGAGGCCTCCAGGCCCAGTCCATGGCAGCTTTGGACAATAGCGACATTAGACACGGTGCCCGAAGCTCCAGTTTTATGGCGAGGTGGCCTGAATAACCAGTGGTCGTCTCCTTCTTCTGAGTGGTCTTTGCTGGGGGAGGGGAGAAAGGCCTTGTTGGAAGGAAGTTGACCTGTCTTTTTTCCTGAAGATGTCAAAAGCCTTATAAAACCCTTAGGTAAAGGCAAAGGTTCCTCTTGCACATATGGGCTAGTCGTTCCCGACTCTAGGGGGCGGTGCTCATCTCCGTTTCAAAGTCGAAGAGCCAGTTCTGTCCAAAGACGTCTCCGTGGTCATGTGGCCGGCATGACTCAATCCCAAAGGTGCATGGACGGATGGACAGACGGAAGGAAGGAAGGGTACCTAGAAGGATTTGAAGACCCTTCCATCCATCTTGTGAACTTCCTTTCTGCACCTTTCATTTCACCTCCTTTCCTACCCTCCGACATCCCCCCTCCCCCAAAGGGATCCTTTCCCTAGAGAGAAATCTCTGCAGATGAGTTTATTGGCAGCAGTTGTGTGAAGGTTACTTAACAATAAAACATAAATGGAAGTGAGTTGCCACGGAAATGAGATCTTTGGGGAAACAATCAGAAGAGATGAAATCTGAAGTAAGATCCTAAGAGAAATCACTGGCATAGAACTAACCTTAATCGACATATAAAAACAGCATGGATGTGATCTTGGGATTCCATACTGATAAAGGTAGGTAGGTAGGTAAGATGATAGATATTATGATGGATGGATGAATGGATGCATGGATGCATGCAGTAATGGGTGGGTGGGTAGGTGGATGGATGGATGGATGGATAGATGAGAGAGACAGAGAGACAGAGAGACAGACAGATACAGGTAGATGATAGAGACTGAGAGATGATAGAGATAAGTAGGTAGGTAGGTAGGTAGGTAGGTAGGTAGGTAGGTATGTAGGTAGATAGATAGATAGATAGATAGATAGATAGATAGATAGATAGATAGACAGATAGACAGACAGACAGACAGACAGACAGACAGACATGGACAGAGAGACAGAGATACAGGTAGATGATAGAGACTGAGAGATGATAGAGATAGGTAGACAGACAGACAGACAGGGATGGACAGAGAGACAGAGAGACAGGTAGATGATAGAGACTGAGAGATGATAGAGATAGGTAGGTAGGTAGGTAGGTAGGTAGGTAGGTAGGTAGGTAGGTAGGTAGATAGATAGATAGATAGATAGATAGATAGATAGATAGATAGATAGATAGATAGATAGATAGATGATAGATAGATGATAGATGGATGGATGGATGGATGGATGGATGGATGGATGGATGGATAGATATTCTGACCAAATTCTGATGGTGTAACTGTGGGAACAATGAAGCAGCCATAACTGCGAGGACTGGTTGTAAGCCAGTCTCTTTTCAACGGTGTTGTGATTTTGGTCACTAAACTAATTGTATTAAGTCAAGTAACTACTTACATGGGTCGAGCTGACTTCTTGCATTTTCTGGTTGACATTTGGCACTGCAAACTCATCGTCTTGTTGCGGTTGCAGTTGTCAAACCACTGGATGACTTTTGGAGGCTCCCCCTCCCGATAAACATCTGCAGCTGGACCACAGGGTTCGTTTGCATCCAAATCACTTGGAACTAACTACTGGCACTGCAACAGTAAATAAAACATGTGCAGCGTCTCTGTCTTTTTTTTTTTTTTTGTAAATACAGCAGTATTTTATAACACAAGATATGAATGTTTAATGCAAGCTGCTTTGCCAACAGTGGTGGTTTTTCCCAGACGCTGTTCATGAAAGACGCATCAGAAGGTTGCAGGGAGGCATATTTAACATCCTCATCGCTGAATTATTTATGCTCTGCCTTGTTTTATTCATGATCAATATTAATACCGGTGTCTTTAAGAGGTGTGAGTCTTGCAAGCGTTTTTACCTGGGAGAATGAGAATATTGAAATGAAGCGATGGGTGCATTGTGTTGTTTTGTTACTGGGGGTGTCGCTGGTCTTGGGCCAAATAAAAGCTCCACTCCAGGAGTTCTCAGGAAACAGCGTTATGTCCTCCTCCACAATCTTTCCTAAGCAAACTTGTCAGAATCTAGCAGGTTTGGGACAAATCATCTTCATGCATGCTTTGTTGGTTAGCTTCTTATTCAGTGAATTCAGGAGCCAGCACAGATAGCATCTGGGAGTCTGAAAGCACTTTCATTCTCAACCTGCACTGCAAACTTCAGCTAAACCATCTAAAATTGCTGGATCCAGGGTGGGTCACTTACCAGGACCAGAGGTTTAGTCTTCCAAGCTTCCTTTTACATGGGTTATTGAAGAACTTGGAGTTTTTTCTGTGTCCTCAGGGTCACCTGAGCGGTGCAAATGGTTCCTGTCGTCTGCACTTTTCCCTCTGGAAATCCATTCCTCCTCCCACACCATTCCAAGAGTCTTCATCCCAAATTGCATAGCTAAAAGTCTATAGAGATTCTTAGTCATCCAGGTCATGGTTGTCCCAAAGATGCTTTTTTTTTTCAGGAGGCACCTGGACTTTCTTGCTTTTTCTTCTTGGAAGACGTTTCGCTTCTCACCCAAGAGATTTCTTCAGCTCTGACCGGATAGTGTGGAATGGAAGGAATTTATATTCCTTGCAATATTGCAATTCCTTGCAATGTTTATATTCCTGAAGAAGCTTCTTGGATGAGAAGCGGAACATCTTCCAAAAGGGAAAAAACAACAGAAAGTCAAAAAAAAGAAACCTTTAGAACAACCATGACCTCTGCAGACTTTTCGCCTATTGAAGAGGAACAGGGGCTGGAAGTGCTCAACCTCAGAATCCTTCCAAAGTCAGCGCCAAACATACGTTCAGAGGTGCCAGAAGGAAATTAAGTGATGAAGTAATATTAGATCCCTGAAAGGAAGCTTCCACCTCTACGTGCTGTGATTTATGCCAGCTGTAGACAAGGGAATTCTTGGCAGGTTACAGTATACGTGTAAACAATACTACGAAATGACCATGGGCATCACACATTCAGAAGACAGACAGAATAGAAAATAAAGCCAGTCATAAAACAATCATAAAAATAGGGGAGGGAATGAAGACACCATACAAACCATCATAGAACCAGAATAGGCTACAGGGAGTCCTTGACGTACGACCACACTTGAGCCTGAAATTTCTGGCGTTGAATGAGACGTTTGTTCAGGGAGTTTTGCCCCATTTTGCGAGCTTCCTTGGCTCGGCCGTTCAGTCAATCGCTGGACTTGATAAGCGGGTAACCCACTTGTTAAGCGAATCCGGCTTCCTCCTTGATTTTGCTTGTGCAAAATGGGACCCAGCAACCATTATAACTATGAGTCAGTTGCCGAGCATCTGAATTTTGATCATGTCACTGCAGGGATACTGTAATGGTTGTACGTATGAAAAGGGGTCATCGGTCACTTTTTGGTTGTGCGGTTGTATGAGCCGCGGTGGCGCAGTGGTTAGAGTGCAGTACTTTCAGGCTCCTTCTGCTGATCACCTGCTGCCAGCAGTTTGGCAGATCGAATCTCACCAGGCTCTAGTTGACTCAGCCTTCCACCCTTCGGAGGTGGGTCAAATGAGGACCCAGATTGTTGGGGACAATAAGCTGACTATTGCTATCTTTCTTCCTCCCTCCCTCCCTCCCTCCCTCCCTCCCTCCCTCCCTCCCTTCCTTCCCAGCAAGGGACAGAGGGGAAAATAAAACCACACAGCTGCTCTGACCTAGGCTTCCCCAAAAAGCAGGAGGCAGAGTCCTGGTCCCGACAAAACCCCTTTTATTAAACGAATGTGAATTCCTCTCATTCACACTCAGCAAAGGCCTGGCAAACAGTCTTTCAAAGCAGTATTTATGCCCACAGACCTCATCTATCTTGGAAAGCAGCCATGGAAATATTTTCCCAATGATATGCTGTGCAAGGAAAGACTAGGCATAGAGTCTTTGAGGTTCACGGACAGATCTTCACACTCCTGAAATGAATCTAACGAAGGACCGAATTGTTTCCTGCAAAAGCCCCCTCCCCTTTCGCTCCTCTTTTATTTCCTATAGGAGGGGCGAATCACCATCCACCTGTGACTTTACTCCCAAGTCGACCCTGGTTTCTGGGTTGTTCTTTTCTTCTGGCAGGTCTGCACATGCGCACACTGGGAACAGGCTCCAGCTCTTCTTCTGCCTCACTGCTGTAGCTCCGTAGACACCTGATCACTGCCGGACAGCCTCGGCCCCATCTCTGCCTCTGGCCCAGAGCCCTCGTCCGAGCCTTCCCCAGCCTCCAGGACTAGCCCAGTTTCCTCCCCAACTTCCTCACTGTCCGACTCTGCTGCCAGCTCTGCCACAACAGCGACAATAATTCTATTGTGCTTCCCACCTCCTTTGGTTGATGCTCGGAGCTCTTTTCTTAATGCAATAAAACGCCATTAGTGTTGAAGGGACTTCTCTTAATTTAATAAACTCTTCCCAAATTGCATTAAAAGCGGGTTTGGGTTAGGTTTTCATCCTTCGGGATGAGAAGGAGGCAAGAGAAGAGCTGAGGCTGAATCAGCATGCAAGAAGGGCTTCTCCTGAAAATGCAGCGATCTGGCACTCAGAGCCCAGGAGGGGGCAGGGGGGTGGAGGGGCAGGCAGCCTATCTTTAATGTATGAACTGGACACAAGAAGCCTCCCATCTGTTGGAGCCCAATGGGACTCTGAAGATGAGTGATGAATCTTGTCTGACATCTTGGTCCTCTCCCTTGAGAGAGAGAGAGGGAGGGGGGCACTAGTGTTTTCTTTGATGTACGTTGTGAGGGGAGGGAAGGTGGAGGCGCCCGCATGCACGCGTATTAACTCTGCCGCCTGAAGGCATCTTGCAGGGGACATGGAGGGGAGGCAGAACAAAAAGACATCCTTTTGTCAAGGGTGGGCAGGAAGGGGTGGACAGCCAGCAGCCAAGAGTGGATTTCCCCATCCCCACAAGGTTGGGTTGAAAGTTGGGGAAGAGTTGGATGAGAGGAATTCCACCTTCCTTCAAAGCTTCTGCTTGTTTAAATCCTAAAGGAATTGAGAGGTGACCTTGAGAATGGAATGGAATAGAATAGAATAGAATAGAATAGAATAGAATAACAGAGTTGGAAGGGACCTTGGAGGTCTTCTAGTCCAACCCCCTGCTTAGGCAGGAAACCCTACATTACTTCAGACAAATGGTTATCCAACATCATCTTAAAAACTTCTAGTGTTGGAGCATTCACAACTTCTGGAGTCAAGTTGTTCCACTGATTAATTGTTCTGTCAGGAAACTTCTCCTTAGTTCTAAGTTGCTTCTCTCCTTGAGTAGCTTCCACCCATTACTTCTTGTTTTACCCTCAGGTGCTTTGGAGAATAACTTGATTCCCTCTTCTTTGTGGCAGCCCCTGAGTTATCAGAAGACACACTCTCCCTTTCCTCTTTCTCACCTTCCGTCCCCCTGCTCTCCCTCTCTCCTCTCCCTCTCTTTCTCCTCTCTCTCTCTCTCTCCCAGTTTTTTACAAGTAAAAAAAATATGGCTGGCTTTAAAAATGTATTATATTTTCTCTACCATTTTTATGCTTTTTAATTCCAGCATCCCATGTGCGTTATTTTACTTTCAAGAAAGCAGTAACCTGGACAAACAGTCCATTTTATCACCCTCTTAATATGTTGCATGAACCTACCTGGTATCTCCAGGAAGCAGAGTTTGTTTATTATTTATTTATACAGCTAATATGGACGCCGATGTCAAATACATGACTCTGAGCAGATAACCATGGATCAAAGCAATGGTTCTGCCACTTCAGGTAATCCCTTTTCAAAGAGATCCTTAATTCTGAACAACACGTCTTGTGTCTCTTCTCTTCTAGCGATGTCTGACTTCCATGTGCACCCCCAGAGTGCAGTCGTGGAGGAAGGAGGCGTTGCCCGCTTTCAGTGCCAGATCCATGGCTTGCCAGAGCCCATGATCATATGGCAGAAGAACCATCTCCCTATCAACACAAATAATGACAGGTAACCACACCTGAATAAACAAAACTGGGTGTGAGGTTTCCAAAAGATACCCTAATTAAATTATGAGCCCCGAGACAAAGTTCAAAGAGTAAGGCATGTTCTGGGGTGAAATCAACTTACCTTCGCTACTGGTTCGAAAATGTGAGTGTATGCACATGCGCAGAGCATCAAAAACAGGACGTGATGATGGGCGGGTGGGCGGGGCCTCCCACCGCCACTGGTTCACCCGAACAGAGACAAAAACGGCTGAATTGCACCATTGGTATGTTCCCTTCCCAGAAATCTGCTGAGCCATGCTTGTACAGTGGACTTAAATGTCCGCCAGTCGTTTTATCCCTTAAAATCTCAGAAATGTCACCTCCCTGGCCTTAGAGGGACAGAGGGGCAAATTGTCCAAAACTGCTTTTGTAACCATGTTTTCAATCTGATTGAAGTGGGATAGACAGCATTCTTCCTGCTCTTTCTCTTCCTGCAATTGTTAGAATGCAATAGAATAACAGAGTTGGAAGAGACCTTGGAGGTCTTCTAGTCCAACCCCCTGCTCAGGCAGGAAACCCTACACCACTTCAGACAAATGGATATCCAACCTCTTCTTAAAAACTTCCATGTTGGAGTGTTCCCAACTTCTGGAATATTTTTTTTTTGTAATTTAAAAAGGGAGAAAGGACAAAACATAGATCTATCAATTTGACCTATATACAGGTATCCTGTTTCCCTGAAAATAAGCCCTCCCCAAAAATAAGCCCTCCCTGAAAATATTGCAACACAGCAGCAGCTATCAGGTGACCACGCTCGCTGCCTCCCTCACCTCAAAAATAATAATGCCTCCCCGAAACAAGGCCAAGCGCTTATTTTGAGGGTCAAAATAAGACCCTGCCTTATTTTCAGGGAAACACCATAGTCCTTGACATACAACTACCATGGAGCCCAAAGTTTCTGTTGCTAAGTGAGACATCGGTTATAAATGGGTTTTGCCCCATTTTATGACCTTTCTTGCCACTGTTGTTAAGTGAATTTCTGCCCATGTGAAGTTAGTGACCCAGCGGTTGAGCAAATCTGGCTTGCCCATTGACTGCTCCTCAGAAGGCCGCAAAAAGTGGGACCCCAGGGACACTGCAGACACCCTAAATAGGAGGCATTTATTTGCCAAGCGTCGGAATTTTGATCAATTTTGACCATGGAGAGGCTGCAATGGCCATATATCTGAAAAGGGGTCATAAGTCACATTTTTCAATGGTGTTGTATCTTTAAATGTTCACTGAATGAACTGTTGAAAGCTATGGACTGCCTCTTTTGGGCAAGATGCAGAAGGAAATAAAGAATAGAATGCAATGGAATCGAAAATGGAATGGAATCGAATAGAATAAAGGTGGAGTGGAGTGGAGTGGAGTGGAGTAGAGTAGAGTACAGTAGAGTAGAGTAAAGTAGAAAATAGAATTGAGTAGAGGAGAATAGAAGAGAACAACAACAGAATCAGCATAGAGTAGAGTGGAATAGTGTGGAGTGGAATTGAACAGAACGGAACAGAGTGGAGTGGAGTAGAACAGAACAGAACAGAATAGAATAAACATGGAGTGGAGTGGAGTAGAGTAGAATAGAAAATAGAATTGAGTAGAGGAGAATAGAAGAGAACAGAACAACAGAATCAGCATAGAGTGGAGTGGAGTGGAATGGAATGGAGTGGAGTGGAGTAGAACAGAACAGAACAGAATAGAATCAGCATAGAGTAGAGTAAAATAGAATAGAATAGAAAATAGAGTTTAGTAGAGCAGAACAGAACAGAACAGAACAGAACAGAACAGAATCAGCATAGAGTGGAGGGGAGGAGAGGAAAGGAGAGGAGAGTATCCCATTCCATCCCACAAATGATGCCGGATTGAAATATTCCTTTGGATACCGTTGTGCTTATAAACAGGCAGAAAGCCCCACACTTACTCACACTGATGACATTACCGTGTTTCCCCCAAAATACGACATGTCCTGATAATAAGGCCATGCCACATTTTTCTGATGGGCAAAAATATAAGCCCTCCCCTGCAAATAGGCCCCCTGGACACCCACCTCCGGGCAGGCAGAGCGCTGCTCATCAACCTAGCAGTATCCCGAAGGTGCCAAGCCACGAGAAACGGGGGGAGGCAAAGGTGATTGCATTGCTTGGTGCCTTCAGGATACCGCTAGGTTGGTGAGCAGTGCTGTGCCCAGCTGAAGAGGGGGGTTGCCGGGCAGCTGCTCTCTTGAGACAGCCTCTTGCCCCCAACAATCTGGGTCCTCCTCATTTTACCCACCTCGGAAGGATGGAAGGCTGAGTCAACCTTGAGCTGGTCAGGACTGAACTTCTGGCAGTTGGCAGAAGTTAGCTTTCAATACTGCCTTCTAACCACTGGGATGGATGGATGGATGGATGGGTGGATGGGTGGGTGGGTGGGTGCGTGGGTGGGTGGATGGAAGGAAGGAAGGAAGGAAAGAGAGGGAAGGAAAGAAGGAAGGAAGGAAGGAAGGAGGGAGGGAGATAGCAATAGCACAGACTTATATATTGCTTTATAGTGCTTTACAGCCCTCTCTAAGCGGTTTACAGAGTCAGCATATTGCCCCCAACAACAATCTGGGTCCTCATTTTACCCACCTCAGAAGGATGGAAGGCTGAGTCAACCTTGAGCCTGGTGTGGTTTGAACTTCTGACTGTGGGCACAGTTAGTCTGCAATATTGCATTCTAACCAGTAGGAGGGAGGGAGGGAGGGAGGGAGGGAAGGAAGGAAGGAAGGAAGGGCAATAGCACTTAGATGTATATGCTGCTTTACGGTGCTTTTACAGCCCTCTCTAAGCGGTTTACAGAGTCAGCCTCTTGCCCCCAACAATCTGGGTCCTCATTTTACCCACCCCGGAAAGATGGAAGGCTGAGTCAACCTTGAGCCTGGTGAGGTTTGAACTGCCTAAGTGGAGTTAGCAATCAGCTGAAGTAGCCTGCACTACTGCACTCTAACCTCTGTGCCAACATATGTATGTTTTCTGAATCCCTCAGGTATACATTGCTTCCCAAGGGAGTTTTGCAAATTACAGGACTCCGAGACGAAGATGCTGGGATCTTCCACTGTGTCGCCAGCAACATTGCGAATGTGAAATTTAGCCGAGGAGCCAGGCTCACCGTATCAGGTTGGTTGGAGAGGGTGGGTGGCATGTGGGGTGGGATGTGGGTAGATATTAAAGGTAGTCCTTGACTTACAACCACAATTGAGCCCCAAATTTCTGTTGCTAAGCAAGACATTTGTTAAGGGAAAATTGCCGCATTTTATGACCTTTCTTGTCACAGTTGTTAAGTGAATCACTGCAGTTGTTAATCTGGCTTTCCCATCGGCTTTGCTTGTCAGAAGGTTGCAAAAAGGGGATCCCATGACCCTGGGACACTGCAACTGTCATAAATATGTCAGTTGTCAAGCGCCACAATTTTGATCACCTGAGCATGGGGGGATGCTAGAATGGTCGTAAGTATGAAAAATGGTCATAAGTCATTTTTTCCTGGCGCCGTTGTAACTTTGAATGGTTATTCATGGCAACTTTGAATGGTTACTAAGTGAACTTTTGTAAGTCAAGGACCATCCCTAAGGTGCTTCATTGGTCAAGTGTTATTGTTTCGCTTTGGTATCTGCTTAGCATATTTTTTTTAATTTATATTTCGCATTTCTGAACCGCCCATCTCCCTCCAAGAGGGACTCTGCTTGGTGTACAATAAAACGGCAGAATAAAAAAGCAATATAGAAAAACCTTAAACGATAGAGTTAAAATTTTAGAATTATTTTTTTAAATTATTAAAAATGTTTTAAGGAGGCAAGAATAATTAAGGTAAAGGTTCCCCTCGTACATACGTGCTAGTCGTTCCTGACTCTAGGGGGCAGTGATCATCTCCGTTTCAAAGCCGAAGAGCCAGCGCTGTTGAAGATGTCTCCGTGATCATGTGGCTGGCAGGCACGGAGTACTGTTCCCTTCCCACCAAAGGTGGTCCCTATTTTTCTACTTGTATTTTTTATGTGCTTTCGAACTGCTAGGTTGGCAGAAGCTGGGACAAGTAATAGGGGCTCACTCTGTTACCTGGCACTAGGGATTCGAACTGCCGAACTGCCGACCTTTCTGATCGACAAGTTCAGCGTCGTAGCCACTGAGCCACTGCGTCCCCAAGAATAATTAAACCCTGTTAAAAATCAGTTGAAGGGTGGGCTCTCATGGCACCAACCAGCCCCATAACGGTGTTTTCCTTTGGGCTTCCCACGCAAGGCCACAAAACCACATGAAACCCTTTTTGGGAATGACAAGTTTATAGTTGCTGATTGGTGTCATCCTTTACAACTTAGACGTCAGTCTCTTCCATGAGAGAATACCCAATCATCCTCAGAATAACAGAGTTGGAAGTCTTCTAGTCCAACCCTCTGGTCAAGCAGGAGACCCACTAACAATCTGGACAAAGGATGGTCCGTTCTGTTCATCAACACCTCCAATGATGGAGCACCTACAACAGGGATGACTAACCAGCTTGTCATCGTGTGCTGAAAGCGTGTGCCCACTCCCACAATGCAGTGCCTGCACAACACACACACACTGTGCTCCCCCGCTCTTCCCATGCATACCCGCTTGACCCCCCTTCCATCCCAAGCATGTGTGCATGTCTCCAGCATGGTCCCTGCCCCCTCCCCCATGCATGCACGGCAGAGACCTGAAAATCAGATGGCCGGTGGGAGGCGCATGCACATGCGGGTGGAGCTCAGCAGGGGCAATGGCTTGCCTGCCCGCAGAGAGGGTTATGCATGCCACCTGGGGCACGCATGCTACAGATTTGCTATCATGGGCTTACAACATCTGGAAGCAAGCCATTCCACTAGTTAATTGTTCTCTCTGCCTGGAATTTTTTCCTTATTTCTCGATCAGTTCTGTCCTTGGTTAGTTTCCATCCATTGCTTCTCATTCTGCTTTCAGGTGTTTTGGAGAAGAGGTTGACCCCCTCTTCTTTGTGGCAGCCCCTGAGATATTGGACCACTGCTATCCCGTTGCTCCTAGTCCTTCTTTTCATTAGACATTTTACTTACTGAAAGTTTCTCTGGACTGATAGGATAAAACTGTATGATTTTTCTGTTCTTGGTAGGGAAGCCGCCTTCTTGTCCCTTCTGTTCTCCTATGGTCAATGGAGCAGAACGTTCCCAATCAATCAGCTTTGTTACAATCAGAGACCAGGTCAAAGCATCAGTACAAGGCTTCGGATAGTCATTAAAAGCAAAAGATACGAGCTGCATAATATTCAGTAAAATCGATATAACGGACAGTAAGCTATCATCAGAAAGAAGTTGCCCACAAGATGTCTTATCTTCCCACATTCTGAAATCCCCTTTGTTATGTACAGTTTATTAAAAATGTTTACAGGGGGAAAGATAAAAACAAAGAAAAAGAGAGAAAGCGATGGGGAAAGCAAAACAGCAAAAGGAAGAAAAAGATACGGTTAGAAAATATGAACAACCTTTAACCTTCTTTTTCTTCTTAAATATTACAAAAATCCCTTCCGCCCCTTATTTTCAATCCTTTTCCAGACATCAAATCCAGAAGTCATTCCACTTTATGCAATTTTCAGTAAAAAGGTGCACTAGTCTGCTATGTTTCCACCTGGAAGTCCCCCCTACATCTTGAAATTCCTTTCCTTAGAACCTCGGCTCCTGTACATTTCTAATATAAAATACTTGCAAAAGGGAAATAAGAAAAGTTTTGGTATCTGCTCTTTACCGCACAGGCTCTCCTTCTGCTGTTTACAAAGACCCCATGATCCTTGTGGGACCTGAGAACCTGACTCTGACGGTGCACCAGACTGCCATTTTGGAATGCATTGCAACTGGGAATCCCAGGCCTATCGTCTCGTGGAGTCGACTTGGTAGGTATCCAAACTTTCTCTCCTCTTGGCGGGAGAGCTTGGTTATTACTTTGGTCCGAGTAGAGGATCTCCTGCTATCTTATTCTTTGATTGGGCAAAGAGTTTGCCTCGTGTTCATACTTGATATTGAAGTCGGCTGCATGTAAACGTCTGGATTTAAGATGCATAGAGAATGTTTTTATTTATTGTTAGACTAGCTGATAACTTGGCATTGTTTGGGTATTTATTTATAAGGGGGGAAATGTCCAGACCAAACATAATTTCTAATGTTGGATTTTCTCCCTTATCAGAGGGAGCCCCCTTGTGGAGTACTGTGAGGCCATTACCATGGCAATTCCACTGCGCTGTACAGTAGAAGCCATTTTAAGGCACAACAGGCTATATCTTAACAGAACACACACTCCAAGGGGTGTTAGGGGTGTCTTACCCCCACAATATTTTTTCCCAGACAGTAAGTCAATTGCTCAAGGCATTCTAGAGTTATATGTATGTATGTATGTATGTATGTATGTATGTATGTATGTATGTATGTATATATATATATATATATATCTGAGAAAGATCTGGAACTCATGATTTTAATCCAGTGTCTTAAACCGCTATACCAAACCGGATCTCCATATTTACGTTAGAATTGCTTTATTTTCTGTGTATTAAACTTGCTTGAAAATGTTTTGAGGCTAAATAATGAAGCTGTTCACCAGCTTCTAGTTTATTTCTCTTCCAGCATGTCTTTTCAATGTGGTTGGTCTCTTTTCTCTTCTGTGTCTTATGGGAATGACCAACATAGAGTGTACCTTGTAGGGTGATGGATGATGGATGATGAAGCTGGTTCAGAAATGGCTTCTCCAGCCCTTTGCCCTCCAGGTGTCTGACTATATTGAATTGGAGTAGTGGGAACATTGTAGTGCATCGGATCTGGATTAGGATGGGAGAAACTGTCCTAGAAGATAAGTGAGCACTCCACTAAGTTCCTTGCTATAACTCACGTTCTTTGTGTAGATTAACTTCTGAAGAATTTTCAGTGTTTTCAGATCCCAGAATTCTGCAACCAACATGGCTATAGATGAGAATTCTGGGACTTGAAGTCTATGCGCCTACCTGAACAATACCAAGGATGGCAAACAGTAGCCTAGCCTAGATTTAATACAACACACAAAACAGAGCCTACCATTGTGTGAAGCCTTCAATGCCCATAAGGTAAAGGTAAAGGCTACCCTCGCACATATGTGCTAGTACTCATCTCCGTTTCAAAGCTGAAGAGCCAGCGCTGTCTGAAGATGTTCTCCGTGGTCATGTAGCCAGCATGACTAAATGCCGAACACTGTTACCTTCCCACCAAAGGTGGTTCCTATTTTTCTACTTGCATTTTTATATGCTTTCGAACTGCTAGGTTGGCAGAAGCTGGGACAAGTAATGGGAGCTCACTCCGTTACGCGGCGCTAGGGATTCGAACTGCTGAACTGCCAACCTTTCTGATCAAGAAGCTCAGCATCTTATCCACTGAGCCACCGCATCCCATTCAAGGCCCATAGAGACCTTAAAAAAATATCCTACGATATGAAATGGAAGAAGAGTTTGTTTTGCCTTTTGGAATGCAAGTATCTTTCAAGTATCCCACCTACTATAGCAGCCATTTTGTGAACGTGCCCATAACATGGTCTCAAAATGCTAAATCTGATCTCTGGTTCCCCAAAATTGAAGCAACCTGTCCTAGATGAATTTCAGAGGAAAATGGATTCAGTTTATACAAGAGGTTAAGCAAGATAGGAACTTGTTAAGTTGCTAAGTTTTAATTGATATTTTTTAAGTCATTGTAGGAGAAAAGCCAAGTTAATTTTTCATGGTAAAATACAAAAGGATTAGATTGATCTTTTCCAAGTAACAAACCTTGCTAAAAGATCTGAGCTGCTCATGAAAGTTTATCCCTTTTAATAAAAAAAAATAGTTAGTTAGAAAAGGCCCTGATTCTTGAATACTTTTTAGCTAAGCAAAGCCTATATTAACAATTTACTTGGGGGGGCGGGAGCAAACTTACAAATACAAAGAATTTGTATTTGGAAGAATGGTGAGTTCAGTTTTTCCCTGGAAAAAAAAGAGAGAAAACTCTTTGCTATTCATGTTCAAATTGCATATTCATCTTTCTAACACCTTCTTCCCTTCGACAGATGTACACGAACCCAGGTGCCTCTCTCAGGATACATAGCAATTATTTGTGCTCCTTTTCTTTGAAAAGCTTGCAGATAAACGTTCCTCTTACAAGTTTCTTGGGGGTTTGACATCCATAAAAGGATCACAGACTTAACAGCTTTTTTTTTAGAGAGAGAATTGGAAATGCGAGCAAAAAGACAAAAAAGACTCAGATTATTGGAATACTGTCAGACGGGGGGGGGGGAGGGATATAGTGAGAAGTAAATAACTAAGCATTACCCTCCTCTTCCGACACCCCTCCATATGACTGCACTAGAGCCCAATTAATTGGATAATGTATTGGCAATTGCAGACTACAGGACGCTGCCATTTCCCCCTCCTTCTGGCTGACGACTCTCTCAATTCTCCTAAATATTTTAGAAACAACAGCATCCATTTCAGCTCTGCTTTCGTCCAGCATTTCAACCCTTTTAATCACCTTTTCCCCTCCGCAGGCATAAAGAAGTGAGAGTTGGGTGTTGAGTGTAAACAATTTGTCCCGGGTTTTCCCCTTGAAAGGTGCGATTGAGCTGAATCTGAATTTTAAAGCAGGCCTTTTCGGCCCATGCTCCGGCAAACCAATTCCACTTTTTAAACCTTAGGTGGATTTTGCTTTTTTAACTTTTCTTTTTACTATGAGTTACAGTCAGCCAACTGTTTTAATGCCAGAGATTCTTGGACCATGCTTGGCCAACCTTCCCCAGAAACTAGAAAACTTAAACAGCCTTCCCCAAGTTTTGCTGAACCCATTCACCCACCCACTGCCAAAATAGCTTTGAAATGGAAATAGTTTGAGGTGGGAGATAGGTTGGGGTCTGCGCCAGCATTAAACTGAGCTGACAGATGTTTAATTCTTCAATTAATAAACGCTTTCTGAAATTGCAGAAAACACTGGATTGCAAACTAACTCAATAATTGTAACTTTGTGTAACGTTTGGAGAGGGACGCAGTGACTCAGTGGCTAAGACACTGAGCTTGTCGATCAGAAAGGTTAGCAGTTCGGCGGTTCGAATCCCTAGTGTCGCGTAACAGAGTGAGCTCCAGTTACTTGTCTCAGCTTCTGCCAACGTAGCAGTTCGAAAGGACGTAAAAATGCAAGTAGAAAAATAGGAACCACCTTTGGTGGGAAGGGAACAGCATTCTGTGCGCCTTCAGCGTTTAGTTATGCCGGCCACATGACCATGGAGAATGTCTTCAGACAGCGCTGGCTCTTCGGCTTTCAAACTGAGATGAGCACTGCCCGCTAAAGTCAGGAACGACTAGCACACATGTGCGAGGGGAACCTTTACTTTTAACCTTTTGAGGTACATGGTGGGGCTTTCTGATCAACCAGCTCAGCGTCTTAGCCACTGATCCACTGCGTCCGCTTATTCTACTTTAAATTTAATTCTACTTTAAAGGAGAATAAATCCCAATTGGCTTGGTCAATGTATAAGCAAGACAGGGAAAAATAATTTTACTCCATTCTTTCCCATTCCAGACGGGCGTCCAATTGGTGTAGAAGGAATTCAGGTTCTTGGAACTGGCAATCTGATGATTTCAGACCTCACTGTCCAGCACTCTGGGATATACGTGTGTGCGGCCAATAAGCCTGGCACAAGGGTGAGGAGAACCGCCCAAGGAAGACTCGTGGTGCAAGGTAAGAGCTTTCTCACTACATCATTCCTTCTGGGAAGAATTTGTCTGGTATTCATCATTTTTGGTACTCATTTCAGAACCAATTAACAATGAATACCAAGGTATAGCTGTAAAGGGCTGACACAGTCAAATGCCAATTCTTTCCTTCCTATTTATATATATTCTATGAAATAAGGCTCTGTAGGAGAAGAGGTTTTAGGTTTTAGGTTTAGGTTTTATTGGGATTTATATGCCGCCCTTTTCCCTGAGGGGACTCAGGGCGGCTTACAACCACAGGGGAGGGGAAGTGCAAGGTCAAAACAAACACTTTGTGAACAAAAGAAAAATAATAAAACACAACTTTCATTCAGCAATCAAACACTCGGGCGGGTAATTGGAAGCCTATCCCCAGGCCTGCTGGGAGAGCCAGATCTTGAGGGCTGCGCGGAAGGTCTGGATCGTGGTGAGGGTGCTATGTTCTTCTATGGTTATTGTTGTAGTTAATTGCGAAGTCATGTCCGACCCATAGTGATCCCATGGACAACATTCCTCCAGGCCTTCCTGTCTTCTACCATCCTCTGGAGTCTATTTAAGCTTATGCTGACAGATTCAGAGACTCCATACAGCCACCTCCTTCTCTGTCGTCCCCTTCCTCTTTTGCCCTCAATCTTTCCCAGCATGAGGCTCTTCTCCAAGGAGTCCTTCCTTCTCATTAGGTGGCCAAAGTGTTTGAGTTTCCTCTTCAGGATCTGGCCTTCTAAAGAGCAGTAAGGATTGATCTCCTCTAGGACTGACCGGTTGGATCGTCTTGCCATCCAACGGACTCACAGGAGTCTTCTCCAGCACCAGAGTTCAAAGGCCTCCATTCTTTGGTGCTCAGCCTTCCTTATGGTCCAACTTTCACAGCCATCCATTGCAACTGGGAAAACCATAGCATTGACTATACACACTTTTGTTGGCAGAGTGATGTCTCTGCTTTTTAGTATGCTGTCTAGATTTGCCATAGCTTTCCTTCCCAGGAGCAAGTGTCTTAATTTCTTGGCTCCAGTCCCTATCTGTGATGATCTTGGAGTCCAGGAAAGTAAAATAAAATCTGTCTTCTATAGTAGCAATTTTTAAAAAAATGTGGTAATATTGTTCTCAACAGCCAAAAAACCCAACACAGTTGTAGGCTGCATAAACAAGAGGGATAGAATCAAGATCATGTGAAGTGTTATTACCACTTTATAATGTCTTGGTAAGGCCAAACTTGGAATCCTGCATCCAGTTTTGGTCACCACAATGTAAAAAATGTCGTTGAGACTCTAGAAAGAGGGCAGAGAATAATAACAAAGATGATTAGGGGACTGGAGACTAAAACATATAAAGAATGGTTGCAGGAACTGGGTATGTCTAGTTTAATGAAAAAAAGGACTTGGGATGACATGATAGCAGTGTTCTAATATCTCAGAGGCTGTCACAAATAAGAAGGAGTCAAGCTGTTCTCCAAAGTACCAGAAGGCAGGACAAGAACAATGGATGTAAACTAATCAAGGAGAGAAGCAACTTAGAACTAAGGAGAAATTTCCTGACAGTGAGAACAATTAATCTGTGGGACCACTTCCCTCCAGAAGTTGTAAATTCTCCAACACTGGAAGTTTTTAAGAAGAGATTGGCTAACCATTTGTCTGAAATGGTATAGGGTTTTCTGTCTAAGCAGGGAGTTGGACTAGAAGACCTCCAAGGTCCCTTCCAACTCTGTTATTCTAATTCTAATTCTGACATATTTGATTCAAAGCTTTCCAGACCTTGCCACGTAGAATCAGCCCTCAACGCATCTGATGAAGTGAGCTTCAGTCATCAAAGCTAATGCTCTTTTCGTAAAATCCGTCCACATAATTTTTTTCTAGTTATGCTGAGACTAATCAGGTGAAATACTGCCTATGCAGGTGTATTTCTTAACCACTAGTAAAAGGACTAAAGAAAAGTTGGTTGGTTGGTTTATTTTTCTGGTTCTGTTCTGAAAAAAGAAGAGGAGGAGGAGAGAAGGGGGAGAAGAAGAAGAAGAAGAAGAAGAAGAAGAAGAAGAAGAAGAAGAAGAAGAAGAAGAAGAAGAGGAGGAGGAGGAGGAGGAGGAGGAGGAGGAGGAGGAGGAGGAGGAGGAGGAGCAGGAGCAGGAGGAGCAGGAGGAGGAGCAGGAGCAGGAGCAGCAGGAGGAAGGGGAGAAGAAGGAGAAGAAGGAGAAGGAAAAGAAGAAGAGAGGAAGAGGAAGAGGAGGAGGAAGAAGAAGAAGAAAAGAAAGAGGAGGAGGAAGAGAAGGAGAAGAGGAGGAGGGAGGAGAAGGAGGAGGAAACTTAAGAAGGGAGGTTATTCCCGCACTGCCTCTCCCCCTTTTCACTGCAGGATTGGGGCTGTACCCCTGATCTGGGAGTCGATGGAACTCCTTTGAAATCATGTGTGTGTTGTGCAAAAGAAAAACCTCCCCCCCCCTTGCACTGCCAACTCCTAATAACAATTCCAAAAAGCCACTTTTAATGACCATAGCCAGAAAAGGGGTTTCTTGAATGTTTGCTGAGTCTTCAGTCTCCATGGTGAAGTTTTGTGCCGAGAACTCCTTTTTACAAGGAAAAGGGGGGTGGGATAGAGGAGGTAGATAAAACAACCCAGCTGGCAGCCCAGCGTTGAATGGTGCCTTAATCCTTTCCTGATTACGAGCCCTCATTTTGTCTTTGAAGTCGGCCGCTTCCCCCCCTTTCTCATCAGCTTTTCTTGGGAACCCTTTGGCCTTGACGAGCTTCAGAATCTAAAATTATATATATATATATATATATTTCCCTCACCCGAGCTCCCTAATTGGACATTTTCACAAGAGTGGAAAAATGCAAAGATTCGACGATGCTCTAGGCCTGGAAGTTCCTTCTTTCTGTCAGTTGGGCTCAAAATGAATCCCCTTCTCGAAAACGCCAAGATTTTGGCAGGATCTAACCTGGCTCAGTCACTGGGACCAGAATAGAATACAATAGCAGCGTTGGAAGGGACCTTGGAGGTCTTCTCGTCCAACTCCCTGCCTAGGCAGGAAACCCTATACCATTTCAGACAAATGGCTATCCAGCATCTTCTTAAAGACTTCCAGTGTTGGGGCATTCGCAACTTCTGGAGGCAAATTGTTCCACTGATTAATTATTTTCACTGTCAGGAAATTTCTCCTCAGTTCTAAGTTGCTTCTCTCCTTGATTAGTTTCCACTCGTTGCTTCTTGTCCTGCCCTCAAGTGCTTTGGAGAATAGTTTGACTCCCTCTTCTTTGTGGCAGCCCCTGAGATATTGGAACACTGCTATCGTGTCTCCCCTGGTCCTTCTTTTCCTTAAACTAGACATTCCCAGTTCCTGCAATCATTCTTCATAGGTTTTAACCTCAAGTCCCCTTATCATCTTTGTTGCTCTTCTCTGCACTCTTTCTAGAGTCTCCACACAGAAGTTTAGTCTTCCGAGTTTTCGGACTCGTGCTGGAGACGATCCTCTAGTGCAGGGGTGTCATACTCAAGGCCCGTGGGCCAGATCCGGCCCATGGGGTGCTGAGATCTGGCCCGCCGGGCTGCCCTGGAAATAACGAAGGACCAGCCTGTGGGGCCTCTGCCATAGATGGCCCTCCCGTGGTCCATTTTCACTGGCAGAGGATTACAAAAGGCCATCCCAGCCGAAAACAGAGCTCGGGACCGTGTTTTTGCTGACAGAGAGCTCAGGCCGCCACAGGGGCCCACCCAACACAAGTGACGGCCACCCCGGGCCCCTGAGATCAAACACAGCCCTGATACGGCCCTCAATGAAAACAAGTTTGACACCCCCGCTGTAGTGGATCCAATGTTCAGGCATCCTACTCGGTTCTTCTTCCCCAAAGACTCAAAATAATTTATCCTTTTAGCCATGTGCTGATGGTCCAGCCCTCAGTGTAGCACTGAGGAATGGCTCTTCTCAGCTTACAAGCTGTCAGGCGGCTGCAGATGGCATCTCGGAAAGGTGTTGGTGAAGTATTGCCTACTACATCATGTCAAAAGCAGGCAGCTGGAAGGGGTGTTGCAGTAAGTCACAGGAAATGATTGGAATGAACTGTTTGGAAAACCTGGTGGGGGCTACCAACATGTTCTTCTTTTCCTTGTATGTTGCTGAATTTATTAGACTGGCCTTCTATCATCCCTTCCTTTCTTCCTTCCTTCCTTCCTCCCTCCCTTCCTTCCTCCCTCCCCCCCTCCTTATTTATTTATTTATTCTTTCTCTTCTTCTTCCTTTTTTCTTTCTTCCTTCCTTCTTTCTTTTTCACTCTCTTGTGAGGAGATAGAAAAAGTAAAGAAAAATAAAGATAAACAATATATAAAGAAGTGGCTTACAGTCTTGTTTTTTACCGCAGTTCCAAATAAATACATTATCTATCCCAGCCTCTTTAAAGTTACATCATAATTCCCTTCTCTCCGTGTTTTACTCTTTGTAATTATCAAATTCATTCATCATCCACTCATTATTTTTCTGTCTCTGCAAGGAGCCACGCAGCTTCAGCATAAACCATGTCCAGTCACTGACAAATGTACTTGTTGTCTTTTCCTTAATCAAACAGGTCAGTTTTGCCTGTTGGTCTTTATTCCCGAGCCTCCCTGGATGGCAAATTGCATCCATCTGTTTCCCCCCATTTTGAAAACCGAATTGTGGCCGCTTTCGTTCAACTTGCCTCTCCAACCTTTTCCTGAACTTCGGTTCTCTTTTCTCCCAGGGAAAAGAGCATGTTGCTTCCTCTGCTGTAAACGCAATGATTTTCCTATCCCAAATTTAAAAAGTTTACACCTTTAATTAACTCTCAGAGGTGTCTGCAGGATATGATCAAACATCAAGGTAGTAATTGGTAAGGCCACGTCTACAACACTGCATCCAGTTTTGGTCACACACTATAAAAAAGATATTGAGACTCTAGAAAAAGTGCAGAGAAAAACAACCAGGATGATTAGAGGACTGGAGGCTGAAACATATGAATAACAATTGCAGGAATTGGGTCCTGGTATCTTTAATAAAAAGGACGAGTAGAGACATGATAGCAGAGTCCCTATATTTGAGGGGATGCCACAAAGAAGAAGGAGTCAAGCTATTCTCCAAAGCCCCTGAGGGCAGGACAAGAAACACTATGCGGAAACTAATCAAGGAGAGAAGCAACTTAGAACTGAGGAGAAATTTCCTGACAGTGAGAACAACTTGCCTCCAGAAGTTGTGAATGCTCCAACAGTGGAAGTTTTTAAGAAGAGATTGAATAACCAGTTGTCTGAAGAGGTGTAGGGTTTCCTGCCTAAGCAGTGGGTTGGACTAGAAGACATTTAAGGTACATTCCAACTCTGTTATTCTAATTCTAATCATAATGATGCAGCTGCACCCATTTTTTTCATCTGCACCCTACTGATATTCTCGGAGGGTAAAACCTGAGAAGGACCACTCAGATTCCTGGAGTCTCTGGTGAGAAGATTAGCCTGTGTGGTGGGTTTGATGAGGGACGTATTCCTGAGCAAACACCCAACTTGTCATTAGCCTCTACCAACTAAGTGTCCTTTAGAGGGGTTAAGAACAATGTTTCCTCTAAGCTGCACTGGTGCGTGGCTGCGCACATGGCAACAAAACACCGTGCAGCAGTTTCCAACTGCCGTGCAGTGGTTTTTGTGAGACGCCTTCCACGATAATAGGAGAGGAGAGCCAGCCTGGAGACAACAATCAGTTCTAGGTCCACAAGGCAGAAAGTAGCTGAGAGAAGGGGTGTGGGGGTTGGGAGAAGGCATGGGATGAGCTCCCAGTAGCGGCTGCTCGGATTTGCCATTTGCGAGAGAGAGAGAGGGGGGGAGGGAGGGAGGGAGAGGGAGAGCGCAAGTGTGTGTATCCCTCCTTCCTTCAGCCCAACACTCTCGCTGGCATCCCGGCCAGACAAGAGGGACTGCAGAAGGTCTCCTCAAGTCTAGGGCAGCGAGTCATTCGATGGGAAAGTTGCCTCTTGGAAGGAATGACCCGGCTTGGCTCTCTCTTCATCTCTCCTGCCTCGTTTCTCCTGCCTCTTCGCTTCTCCTTTTGGTCGTTGGGCAGCAGATCGAAAGCGGGAGCCAAGCTGGGTCATTCCTTCTGGGTCATTCCTTACACACACACACACACACACACACACACACACACACACACACTAAGGCATGCATAAAACCAATTCTGATCCTATAAATCAATTGCTCTGCGAAACATCTGTGAAAAAAAATCAGGTGCTCAGGCGTGAAAATGTGCCGCTCAAACACTATACTTTTCCACACACACTGAAAAAAAATTAGAGGGAACATTGATTCAGAATACAATTCCACAAATTCCTCACCACAACTGCCAACAAATCATGGGGCAGGCAGGGGATAACCAAATTGTAGCAAACTTCCATGAGTTCCTTTCTGCAACCTAGAGACTTTAGGCAGGGCTGGGATTGAAAAAAATTAGCAATTGGTGCTCTTCCTGGTTGGGGGTTACTCCTCCCCTTTTTTCGAGCCTCCAGGAGGGTGAAAACGGCCTCGCCTGGGCTCCGGAGGCCCAAAGCCCCACACCAGGAGGCTGAAGCAGACCCCAAGTTGGAATTTCCCCCCTCCGACTTGCACAAAAAGACCCCAAAGAGGGAAACTCTCTGCAGCAACACAAGCATTCATTGCACATATCCAGCCCAGGGGCTGTAGTTTGAGGACCCCAGATTAGTGCAATATAAAAATGCAATAATTTTTCTGCGGACCACCAACATTTCTCGTGAATCCCCAGTGGTCCACGGACCACCAGTTGGTGACCTCAGGTCTATTTGCCTTGTTCTCTCTTTCCCGCTGGCTGTCAGTCTGCTCTTTGATGCCTCAGAACCATGATGGATGAACTGATTTCTAACGCCTCTGAAGAAACACTCATGCCCTTCCATATTGATGGGCTGCTCTTTGCATTCCTTCTCTCCACTATCTCCTTCAGCATAAAAGACCTGGGTGGCCCCAGCAAGTGTTAGCAGCTCCCCGGCTGCCCAGAGTTGCCTGGGAGCTGCTGGACTCTGAAATCCCCTTCTGTTTACCTTCTTTCCATTGTTCGCGCCATCTTTGCTTTTCCATATGGAGTTCTGTGCCACGGTTTCAGGGCACCGTGGTGGGGAGATGTCCGTGGGATGCATTACAGTGGCTTCATATTCACGCAATAAAGGTAACCAGACCTGGGAAAAACCAAAGCCAATGAAAGTGCACAATTTGCTTACCTTGGTAAGGGTTAACCATGGTTAGTTTGTGGTTCAGTGTATTATGCAAATCCTTAGGTTCCTCCTTAGTTTTCAGTTGCTTCTCTTCTTGATTAGTTTCCACCCATTGCTTTTTGTCCTGCCTTCAGGTGCCTTGGAGAATAGCTTGACTCCCTCTTCTTTGCGGCAGCCCCTGAGATATTGGAAGACTGCTACCATGTCTCCCCTAGTCCTTCTTTTCATTAAATCCAATTCCGTAACTGTTATTATATGTTTTAGCCTCCAGTCCCCTAACATCTTTCTTGCTCTTCTCTGCACTCTTTCTAGAGTCTCAACATACTCAACATCCATTTGAGTATTTCTTTTAATGAGCCTGGGCTAGAAGCTCTTATTCATTTCCCTGTGTAGGAAAACCTGGATCAGTTCCTCTTCTCGAAGTCAAGCAAGCAAGGTGTCTTTCGCTTTTTTCCCCCAGCCCTGCAGAATTTGTCCAGCACCCCGCAGTCAAATCGCCAGGCCTGTGGGAACCTCTGCCATTTTTACCTGCTTGGCTCAAGGAGAACCTTGCCCCCAGATCACATGGTTTAAGAATGGACAAATTTTGGAGCCGAGCGGGCATATTAAATTGAAGACAACATAGGTAAGATTCTCTGAATCATTTGGTAATGATTCCCTGGGAGCAACCTTGTGAGGTAGATTGGGGACAAGTATGGGCTGATCCACAGTGAATCCGGGAGCTTCTGGGCCTGATGGAGGACTGGGAGCATGGGGTCTCCCCATTTCTAACCCACCCACCTTCATCACTGGACTACACTGGGTCTCATCTAGTTTAGGATGAAATAAGATGAATCTTGGTTTAAGTTGCTTATGTACGATGTACCTGAGCTGTAAATGTGACTATATATAGAAGTGGGGTCTTCTTCTCAACCATGGAGTTAGATCCGGTGGCCTCCAGAAGCTAAAGACTTCCTCCTCCTCTGCTCACACCCCCTTCCTTCATCCAGGAGATAGGTTACATTGAGGGGGAAGAGAGGGTCTGAAGTCCCCTCCATTGTTTTTCAAGGTTTTTGTGTTCTGGTGAGGGGTGAAATGCTCTGAAGTACCAGTTCGCTTCAGGTGCGGACGCCAGGTAGAAAAAAAAGTGCTTTAAAAAGGTTTTTTAAAAAGTTTCGACGATCGCTGATTATCACACAACTGATAGTTGGGGAACTTTTTTTAATTTTTAAAGCATTTTTTTACTACCGGTTTACTACCATGCGCACGCAAAGCGAACCGGTAGCAGACTTCAGAGCATTTCACCCCTGACCAAAACTGGTAGTAAGAAAAAATCCTTTAAAGAGTTTTTTAAAAGTTCCGATGATCAGCTATGCAACAATCAGCTGTGCCGTATGATCGTCGGGACTTTTCGAAAGTATTTTTTAGCATTTTTAAATTACAGGTTCTGAACCGGTAGTAAAAAAAAAATGCTTCAAAAAGTTTTTTAAAAATGTTCCGATGATCGTGTGGCACAGCTGATTGTTGCATAGCTGATCGTGGGAACTTTTTACAAAGCATTTTTTAAATTGCCGTTCTTTCGGCATGCGCACCTGAAATGAACCGGTAGCAGACTTCAGAGCATTTCACCCTGACCAGAACCGGTAGTAAAAAAAAAAAAATGCTTTAAAAAAGTTTTTTAAAAATTCCAACAATCAGCTGTGCCACAAGATTTCTAGCGAATATAAATCGACCAGCACAGCTGATTGTCACACAGCTAACTACCAGTTCGCCGAACAGTAGGGTTTTTTTAAATAGTGGTTTAGGTGAACCGGTAGCATTTCACCCCTGGTTCTGGTCCAATTCACTAACATATATCATTCAGGCCCTCGAATGACTTCCGAGTGATATTCAGGAATTCTGTAGGTCACGCTGAAGGAATGTCTCCTATTTATCATCTATCTGTTTCTAAACATTATCTTGAGTCTCAAAGCAACATCTAAAGCTGAAGCATTGAATTCCTCAACACAGAAGTTGAAAATAAAGATTTTCCCAAATTAGAAAGTTTGAATAGCAGGATGCCCTGGTATCTGAGACCTGCAGGCAGAGTTAACCAAGGCCAAAGCTTCAACCAGACTTCTCCAATCCTTTCTGGAAATGTGGCAATACAATACAGAATTCCCTGTGCCTCAGTTTTCAAGAACCTTATATTAAGCCCAGTGGTGGCAGTGTTAGAGTGCAGTACTGCAGGCTGCCTCTGCTGACTGCCGACTGACTGCAATTTGGTAGTTCAAACCTCACCAGGCTCAAGGTTGACTCAGCCTTCCATCCTTCCGAGGTGGTAAAATGAGGACCCAGATTATTGGGGGGACAATACGCTGACTCTGTAAACCGCTTGGGGTGGGCTGTAAAGCACTGTGAAATGGGATATAAATCTAAGTGCCATTGCTATAAAATGATCCAGAAATAGAAGGGGGGCAGGCATGCCTTTGATTTCAGGTGCTCTTCCAGAATAGATTCATTATATTGCTTGCCACCTGTCTTTCTGACCAAAGGTGCTGAGTCTCCGTGTTCTTGGAGATCATTGTGATCTTGTGGGCTGAATCTCTCCTGAATGTGGCTCTCTTTATCTCCCCAGCACAATCTTGTTTCTCAGCAAAAGCTTATGCAGCCCTAGTTTTTCTGTGCAATGTTTGTACCATGGAAATAGCAGGGTAGATTGAGCCTAGTGCGAAAATTGCCACTCAGGGGGCTTGGTTTCTATGGAAATAATACAGAACAATGCAAGGGAAATAACAGAGGGTAAGCTATAAATCTCTAGGTTATAGAATCCCCTAATGAAAGATAACAGGGTTAAGTATATGACTGGAAGTCTGTGATCACCAGCAAAAAGTTTAAAAAAGGAGTGAGAAAGATGCAGAATTCGTTGAATTTCCCAGAGTCAGACTGGGGTGTCCCCAAGGGGTAAAACTAAAGATAAAGGTTCCCCTCGCACATATGCGTTAGTCATTCCGGACTCTAGAGGGTGGTGCTCATCTCAATTTCAAAGCTGAAGAGCCAGCACTATCCGAAGACGTTCTCCGTGGTCATGTGGACAGCACGACTAAACATCGAAGGCGCACAGAACACTGTTATCTTCCCACCAAAGGTGGCCCCTATTTTTCACACTTGCATTTTAAGTGCTTTCGGAACTGCTAGAGTGGCAGAAGCTGGGACAAGTAATGGGAGCTCACTCTGTTGCGCGGTGCTAGGGATTCGAACACGCTGAACTGCCGACCTTCCAATCGATAAGCTCAGTGTCTTAGCCACTGAGCCACACCGCGTCCCTTTTTTCCCCAAGGGGCAGCTCCCCAAAAATCAAGGTGATGGCCAGAAGAGTGTTACTGAAACCACAACATTGTTGTTGTTGCGTTGTCGAAGTTGTGAAGCTTCAGATGCAACCACCAACATTTCCCCACCATATGGATTGTTAGTCAGGTGCCCCATGTAAGGGGATATTAGGAACTGCAGTCCTGTCTGGAATACATCTGGTTGGTTAAGGTCTCAGGTCCATCTTGTCTTGACTCCCAACATGGTATAAGATCTCCTGCTTGAGCATGAGGTTGGACTAGAAGACCTCCAAAGTGCCTTCCAATCCTATTCTATGTTCTGTGAGACTAGTAATCTCGGTATAATCTATACAGCTCTTTATTAAGTATGGGTCCTTGAAATTCAATTTTCAAGAGGTGTGATAGGAATAAACCCATCCAAAGTAGGCAGGGCTGAGGCTGGAGTGGGAGTGGCCATATTTAGAATAACAGAGTTGGAAGGGACCTCAGAGGCCTTCTAGTCCAACCCCCTGCTTAGGCAGGAAACCCCACACCACTTCAGGGAAATGGTTATCCAACACCTGAAAAAAGCCTCTTTGAGACTATTAAAGATAAAGGCAAAGGTCCCCCTTGCACATATGTGCTAGTTGTTCCCAACTCTAGGGGGGTGCTCATCACCCTTTCAAAGCTGAAGTGCCAGCGCAGTTCAAAGACGACTCCGTGGTCATGTGGCCGGCATGACTAAGCGCCGAAGGCGCATGGAACGCTGTTCCCTTCCCACCAAAGGTGGTTCCTGTTTTTCTACTTGCATTTTTTATGTGCTTTCGAACTGTTGGGTTGGCAGAAGCTGGGACAAGTAACAGCAGCTTACTCCATTACGTGGCGCTAGGGATTTGAACCGCCAACCTGCCGATCTCTCTGATTGACAAGCTCAGCATCTTAGCCACTGAGCCACTGCGTCTCTCTATAGACTATTAGGGAAATACAAATTTTAAAATCCCACTTTAGCTTCATTAAAAGTAGCATCAATCTGGCGTCAGCTTCTGGAGGGCCTCAGGGATCAGACCCAAAATTTTCGGACTGGCTTATAAAGCTAGTTGTAACTTGCGCAATCCCTTCCTCGATACATCCCCAAACGAAACGTCGCAATCATCTCAGCTTCCCAAGCTTGCAAAGGCTGGTGGATTAATGCCTGCCTCCTTTTCACTGCTTTTTCCTCTCCTGCCAGCCTGTTCCGGGTTTTCTGCTTTTGACTGGCCTGTCAGGAGCATCGTGCCAACAAATGGAAGCTGGGGAGGGAGGAAAAGAGAACAAAAGAGAAGACGGAGCCAGGCGGGGGAAAGCTAATTTTGATTTAAATTACATTTACAATTAATGGCGTCATCAGAATGGAAGCCATTTAATGAAAGAGAGTTGGTGCGATTGCTCCTAAATATTTGAACTTGTTTTCCCCCCTCTCTTCGGTCACATTAAAACACACATACACACACACAATCCATCAGCACATTTTTGTTGTAGTGGAGAAGAGGTGGGGGAGGTCTAGGGGTGGGAACGCGGCTTATGATCTTGCAGTGTCCTGCCCAGAGGGGTGAGCTGCTATTGTAACACACTCAGAGCAGGAGCGAAAAGAATAAGAAGGAAAAAAAATTACAGCCGTCACCAATGAAGGTTCCTTGTTGTCTGCCGCCGGGCTCAGTTGTGTGCATCAGGAGAGTGTGTGTGTGTGTGTGTGTGTGTGTGTGTGTGTATGTACATGTGCATATGCTGGGGGACCATGATGTGCAAACTTGGAATATAAATTGTGTTAAAGGGCCTGTGTTCCTGGAATGCGTTTATCGCAACAGCAGGTAGCAAAAGCCAAGCCTGTACGGCGCGAAGGCGAGCTCCGAATATCGATTTTTCATTCCGTGCTGGGAGATTGTATTTACAAATGGTAATTAAGTGGCTTTCATTCATTAATCCTGCCAAAAAGCAATTCAGAGCCTCGGCCCAGGGCTCAGGTGTCATTTGCTGTGCTCCATAAATTTGCATCTTACGAGCCCCTCCCCTTTCTCTCCCCGGAGACCCACAAATCCTAAATCCTCTTTTCTAAGTTGGCGGTGTTGTGTGTGTGTGTGTGTGAGAGAGAGAGAGAGAGAGAGGGAGGGAGGGAGAGAGGAGAGAGAGAGGAGAGAGAGAGAGAGAGATTTCTCCTTGAATGGATTGGGTTAAGAATACGTTGTAGCAGAAGCAATATTCCAGTTTCTGGTGTATTTCTGAGACTACTTTCCTCCTAAACCATTGATAACTCACCTGTGCCTTTGGACATGTTCATAATGGACTTCTGATGCTGTGCACTTGGTATTAAAACCACAACCTCATTTTGTACTAGTTAAAACTTCCAGAAATCCTTCAGAAACAACTTTGAAAAATAGTCCTGCTGTAGTATTTATTTATTTATTTATTTATTTATTTATTTATTTAAGAAAATGTGAATAGCCACCCTGTTGCTCACGATGACTCTGGGTGGCTTACAAAAATTAAAAACCCGACATACAGACAATAAAAGCAATAACAAGAGACACACACTGCCAGTTTCAGCTCTCTCGGGAACAGGTGAAGCTGGCACACTACAGCAGATAATAAAAGGTAAAGGTTCCCCTTACACATATGTGCTAGTCGTTCCCAACTCTAGGAGGCGGTGCTCATCTCCATTTCAAAGCCGAAGAGCCAGCGCTGCCCGAAGACATCTTCATGGTCATGTGGCTGGCATGACAAAACGCCAAAGGCGCACGGAATGCTGTTACCTTCCCACCAAAGGTGGTTCCTATTTTTTCTACTTGCATTTTTTACATGCTTTCAAACTGCTATGTTGGCAGAAGCTGGGACAAATAACCAGAGCTCACTCCGTTATGCAGTGCTAGGGATTCGAACTACCAAACCTGGTGATCAACACAGCGCTCAGCGTCTTAGTCACGAGCCACCATGTCCCTGTAGATACTATTGTGCAAATTGTACAATATTTCTATGTTCTTAAGTCTAGGGTAAGAGGGGGGGGGGACTATTTGACTTCTTATTCTTTTTAGCACAGTACAACCTCAACTTTATACTTTTACATATTGACATCTACTAGACATTTCTAGGATGAGAAAGTTATCTAATCAGCACAATCCAAGTCAAAGTTCTATTTTTTTTCCAATCTCAAGTGGTCTCAGTGTTTTTTTAAAAGGCCTGATCTGGTTTTTCTTTGAGGAGGAAGAAGAAGACATTTCGCTTCTCCTCCAAGAAGCTTTATCAGTTCTGATAGTGGGGTCATGGAAGAATAGGCTCTGATAGGTTCTTTAAATATGAGCCAGCCGTGTGCAGCAGCTACCAAAAAAGCCAACACAGTTCTAGGCTGCATATGGATAGAATCAAGATCACGTGAATGTTAATACCACTTTAAAAAGCCTTGGTAAGGCCTTTAAAAGGCCTTGGTAAGGTCACACTTGGAATTCTGCATCCACTTTTGGTCACCACGATGTAAAAAGATGCGGAGACTCTAGAAAGAGTGCAGAGAAGAGCAACAAGATGATTAGGGGACTGGAGACTAAAACATATGAAGAACGGTTTCAGGAACTGGATATGTCTAGTTTAATGAAAAGAAGGACTAGGGGAGACATGATAGCAGTGTTCCAATATCTCAGGGGTTGCCACAAAGAAGAGGAGTCAAGCAATTCTCCAAGGCACCTGAGTATAGAACAAGAAGCAGAGTAGAAACTAATCAAGGAGAGAAGCAACTTAGAACTGAGGAGAAATTTCTTGACAGTTAGAAGAATTAATCAGTGGAACAGAAGTTGCCTCCAAAAGTTGTGAATGCCCCAACACTGGAAGTCTTTAAGAAGATGTTGGATAGCCATTTCTCTGAAACGGTAAGTATTTCCCTCCTAGGTAGGGGGTTGGACTAGAAGACCTCCAAGGTCCCTTCCAACTCTGCTATTGTATTGTACTGTATTGTATTGATAGGATGGTGGTTTGGGTGGGGAATGGAAGGATCACATTTCTTTGCAGTCATCTGGATGTTAGCAGTCTCTCTGAGAGCTCTTGAGGCCTCTTAGGGGTTTATCTGTGCCCTCAGGGTCATCTGAATCAGGATGCATTGGTTGTGGAATTAACCAATCAGGAGGAACCAGTTGTATTTTTTTGGGTGGGGGAGAAAAACACCTTGAGACAACTATGACCTGGATAACTGAGAATCTCCACAGACATCTCAATTGTGAAATCCAGAAGTCCTCTTCATTTTCTTCTTGTAGCATTGCAGGAGGAGCCATCATTGCTGAAAACAGATGCCAGCATTTCTCACTCTTCCAAGTGAGAACAGTGAAGAACTTTTGAACCAGAGCTCATCCAGCTCAAATCCAAATAAAACTCCCAAGTTCATTCCATTTCCCAAAATCTTACTGTTTATTGAATACACATCATGGTAATGTTGAAGCAAAACTAACTCTGAGGTTCCCAGACACAAGTTCATAGAATAATTTCCCCAGCCAAACCCCAAGCTTTCATGTAGTCCATGTAAAGTTCACTTCATTATGGAACCGTCTGCTTCACTCTGCACCTGCTACAATGTCCTTTAAAAGGTTTCAGGCTCTCACGGTCTTCAGCAGAATCGTAGAAGTTTCAATTGCCCATCTAACACATTCTAGAGCAACACCTCCACCCCCTACTCTTAAGGTCTTCACGATACCACTGTGTAATTCTCTTGGCCATCATACAATGGCAGCATTAGCCATTGCTTTCTCACACCCTTGTTCAATTTCCTAGTGTAGCCAATTTTCCTAGTGGTATCCCATCCCTAATTACTCCAGCATTGTTGAGTTTTTCAAAATCTGCCTAAGTGATGACTAGACTTGTTCTGTTTGGGTCAAAAACACAAAGACACTCACTCCAAAAACTAAGCCCTGTCCATACTTGTGTATGGTTTTCAGTTCCTTCTAAAGGTTACAGGCAGCATCTACTCATCAAAACCTTGCCAACTCTTTGAAGCATCTATGTGTGAATAGGCTTCCTTTCAGCAGCGAGGAAGGCTATCTTCTGTCTCTGCTTCTCTGCTCTGTTTTCCCCCACCCTGGCTTACATGCTTTGCACAGCTGGATGTGACTCGCCAAAAGGATGAGCCTTCTGTATTTGCCAGCATTATTGCACACCATAGTGCAAGATTTCTCCGGCTTGCTGGTCGCGCCTTTAGCCACTGGAGCATAAAAAATTAAGCAGTCCAGCGCGTGTTGGTTTTGCTGGCTGTCAGTGCCTTAATCAGTCTGGCCTTGATAGCAAAGTTTGGAGAGAGATGGGGGAGGGAGAGAGGGAAGGGAGGGAGAGAGGGGAGAGAGAGAGCAGATGTCCTAGCCTTTCATTCATCTTGGACAGCTGCTGCAGAAGGAGCATTGACTTCCTTTTGTGAAGCATTTTGTCTTGTACATGCGATAACATCTGGCTCTCCTTCACCTCTTGTTTCTTTTTCTCCTTTTCCATCTTTTTAGTAGAAGCAGGAAGTTTCTGCAAGCCGTTTAGGAAGTGGAAGGACTGCTTCCTGACCTTGAGTATCTTCCAGATGGATAGTTAGCTTCTCATCAAAACCCAACCTTTAGCTCCTCCATTTATTTTCTTCCTTAGTCTATGTATCATCATCTTCAACCCTTCATTTAATGATCGTTCAAAGTTACAATAGCACTGAAACCATTTTTCACACTTACGACTGGTGCAGCATCTCCATGGCAGAATGGGACGACTTACCATAGTCAACTTGCTGTGGCCAATTTGCCATGGTGAACTCAGCATGGCCAGCTCGGTGCAGGATGTTTTAAAAAATTCTGTTTAATTATTTTTTTTAAAAAAATTAAATTAATTTGTGCACTTCACATTTCATTCTATCCCTCCTTTTGCATCTTTTCTTTCCTGATTCTATTCCATCAATCCTTTGATATTTGTGTCCTTCTTGTCCCGCAACAAGTTGGCTGTGGTGAGCTGTGCCACAGTGAATTGGCCACGACAAGTTGGCCGTGTTGAATTGTTGTAGACCCTCCCCATGGATAAAGATTCAGAGGCTTGGCAACTGGCATGGTTACAGTGTCCCGGGATTTACGTGATTCTCTTTTGCAACCTTCTGACAAGCAAAGTCAATGGGGAAACCAGATGTACTTAAAAGCCGTGTTACTAATGTAACAATTGCAGTGATTCACTTAACCACTGTAGCAAGGAAGGTCATAAAATGGGGAAAAACTCACTTAACAACTAACTCACTACTTCTTCTTCTTTCTTCTTCTCTTCTTCTTTCTCTTCTTCTTCTTCTTCTCTTCTTCTTCTTTCTTTCTTTCTTTCTTCTCTCTTCTTTCTTCTTCTTCTTCTTCTTCTTTCTTCTTCTGTCCTATCCGTCATCGCATTGGGGATCATGTTGGCAATCCTATTTTATCAACAGCCGCACGAACAAGAGCTCCCGAGCTTTGTCCAAACCGGTCCCTTAGATTTTGAAGCCATGATGTTCTTCTTCTGCCTGGACCACATTGGCCTTCAATCTTTCTTTGGAGAGGATTAAGTGAAGGATGCCGCATTTTTCTGGGTGCTGCATCACATGTCCAAAATATTCCAACTTTCGCTTTTCTATTATCATTTTATTTTTAAAGTTTTTTATTTTTCTCTTTTAAATTCATTCACAATGTACACTCTTATAATTACTATTTAACATTCATCATTAATCATATTGTTATATTTCTTACAAATATATAGAATACAGTTTGGGTCACTTTCTTGCCACCCCCATGCCTCCATCTTATTTTGCAAGAACCTTGCTCCTTCTATCTTTTCAACCTCCTTTTTCTGCCTTCTTTCACTTTTTTATGTTTTGATGATTTCGCTTGGCCTTCCCTGGCGGCTCATCACCTCCTCCTTTCTGATTTTGTCAACCAGCCGATACGTAACAGCCGCCTGTCAATCCACATTTCAAATGCTTCTAGTTTCTTCAAGTTCGGTCTTTCTGTCAGAGACCAACTCTCCACTCCGAAGAGCAGGAGAAAAAAGATGTAGCATCTGACAAGCCTGATTTTCATCTTACAACAACTCACTCAAAGAAATGTTTGGCCTCAGTTGTGACCCTGTCTGTAAGTACTGGCTCCAAAATTGACCAGAGCAGAATTTGTATGAGAATAAGTGGAACTCACAGCTGTCTAATTTGCTCCTAGTAATTTTATCAGCTTTTATCGCTAACCGTTTTCTATCATTCATAGTATACCCCCTGGTTACTGAATTAACTCTTAAGAGGAGTTTAGGTTGAATAATACATTGAAATCTAGCAAACAAGATAGATTTTTACAAATAGTTTTGACTGCCTGGTAAAACAAACTAGAGTCCAAACTTATCATGTTATATGAAAGTCTTCATGGATGGAACTTGCTGATCCTATTCCCCTCCCCCCCAATGATGTAACCAGGGATGCAGTGGCTCAAGGGGTAAGATGTTGGGCTTGTCAATCAGAAAGGTCGGCAGTTCAGTGGTTCGAACCTCTAGCACCGCCTAACGAGTGAGCTCCCATTACTTGTCCCAGCTTCTGCCAACCTAGCAGTTTGAAAGCATGCACATTGGATCGTCTTGCAGTCCAAGGAAGTCGCAGGAGTCTTCTCCAGCACCAGTTCAAAGGCCTCCATTCTTTGTGCTCAGCCTTTCTTATGGTCCAACCTTCACAGCCATCCATTGCAACTGGGAAAACCATAGCCTTGACTATACACACTTTTGTTGGCAGGGTGATATCTCTACTTTTTAGTATGCTGTCTAGATTTGCCATAGCTTTCCTCCCCAGGAGCAAGACTCTTCTATTTATCTTGGCTGCATCCCCATCTGCGGTGATTTTGGAGCCCAGGAAAATAAAATCTGTCACTACCTCCATTTCTTCCCCCCCCCCTCTATTAGCCAGAATTGAGAGCGCTGGATGCCATAAATTTAGTTTTCTTAATGTTTGATTTCAAGCCAACTTTTGCACTCTCTTTCACCCCACACAAGAGGCTCTTTAGTTCCTCTTCACTTTCCGCCATTAGAGTGGTAGGATGTCTCACTCCTCACTCCTCTAACACTGATGATATTACCTAGTTTGGTAATGAAATGTCTGCAAGGAAACCGCCATGCTCAGGGAGCATCAAGGACCCCTGAATGCCAGGTGTTCTTTTTGGAGCAAGCTGATTGTCTTTTTTTGTCTTTCTAACCATCTTCGGTTTGCTCACTCACTTTCACTTCCGCGTAGAACGCCATTCACAAGCCTCTGTTACTGTGCATTTCCTGGACTTACCCAAAGCTGCTTGCAACGTTTTCCAAACCTTTGGGATTTCCACTGGTTCAGTGTGGAAAGGTGTGATATTTCCCTTTTCTCTGCTGGTGCTTCCTCGCCAGGTTTGCATACCAGCCAGATTTCCTTGGTTTGTGGGGGGGGGGGAGGAGAGGCGACAGCTGACATCCCCCCCTTCCTTTTACAGCCACATGCATCGGCTTCATGGCTCTGTCATGTTTTATATCACCCCTGCCCCCCCTCTCTTCACCCCACCCCCGCCTGCTCTACGAGGCTAAGCCTCTTTACATAGAAACTGTTTCACACATGTGCCAGATGGAGCCTGCACATAATTAGATACTGGCTGATTGCAAAAGCTGACATGAGGACTGCAATTCTCTGCCTTCCCTGGGGTGTTTTGTGCGACCTACGAGAGGGAATTAATGTTGTGCTGTTGCGAAGGGGAGGGCACACCGTTGGCACTCCGCCTCCCCCCTTTTCAGCTTGCATGCGTGTCTGCGTGCGTGTGTGTGTGTGTCTCTCTTTCTGTTTGTGTGTATTTCCATGCTAAGGAGAGGCCATGATGAAAAGCCCATCTGATTTTATGTCGCTTACCATACACGAAAACAATTAGCATTCGCTGTCACGGGACAAGTGAACTCGACGTTTTTTCTTTTTTGCATGTCATGAAAAGAGGTTGGGAACAAGTTTTTGGAAGCCTGAACATTAGAATAACAAGAGTTGGATGGAACCTGGAGGTCTTCTAGTCCAACCCCCTGCTTACGCAGGAAATTCCACACCCATGATGGCGAAGCCATGGCACGCGTGCCAGAAGTGACACACAGAGCCCTCTTTGTGGGCATGCACGCCGCCACCAGCTGCTCTTCGGGTTTTCAGTGCGCACATGTGCAGTACCCAGCTGGTCTTTGTGTGCCTGGAGTGCTGGAAATCCGAAGACCAGTTGGGAAGTGCGCATGCGTGTCCTGGCCACCTATTCTGTGGGTTTCTGGCACTCCGGTGTGTGTAAAGATCAGGTGGATGGCATGCACGCACGCACACACTGGAAACCGAAAGACCGGTGTGCACTGGCCAGCTGGTCTTCGGGTTTCCGCCGCTCCGGCACACATGCACATATGCACACCATGTTCTGGTTTGGGTACTCGGTGCCGAAAAGGCTGGCCATCATTGTCCTATACCATTTCAGACAATTGGTTATCCAATCTGTTCTTAAAAGCTTCCAGTGTTGGCGCATTCACTACTTCTATTTGTAAATTGTGTTGGACCCCAGGGTAGAGGCCTGTGGCTTGCAAGCCTCAACCCCTGCTTCATTTCGGTGAAGATCCTGGCTTAGCCTCTTTCTGGCATGGTGGCAGATTCTTCCCATTTTGCAAACGTTTGTATAAGCCAGGGGTGAGAATGGAGCTTTGGGATGCTCAGCCTCCAGAGACACGATTTATTCTCGGGGCTAGTGCATCGGGCAGGATGTTGAACACAAAGGCCCCTCGTGTTCTGTGACATCTACTTCCAGGTCAGTGGCTTAACCGCCTTCCCTAACCTATTGCCTTCCCGATATGCTGACTTCCAACTCTCAAAAGCCTTGAGCAGCAGTAGGTTAAGATGTCTCCTTGGCTTCCTGCCATGCTTTAGTCCTGTTCAGAAAACCTGATGCGAAGATGACTTGGGCCTTCCCTGCTCCAGTAGGTGTTCTTCTTCCAAAGTTGCTACTATCATCTTACAGAATAACAGACTTGGAAGGGACATGGAGGTCTTCTAGTCCAACCCCCTGCTCAAGCCGGAGACTCTATACCAGTTCAGACAAATGCTGTCCAATCTCTTCTTGGAAACCTCCAGTGATGGAGCACCTACAGTTTCTGAGGCTAGCTGTTCCCTGATTAATTGTTCTCACTGTCAGGAAATTTCTTCTTACGATTAGTTTCCATCCATTGCATCTTGTTCTGCCTTCAGGTGCTTTAGCGAATAGCTTGATTCCCCTCTCTTCTTTGTAGCAACCCCTGAGATATTGGGACACTGCTATCATATCACCTTTAGTCTTCTTTTCATTAAACTAGACATGCTCAATTCCTGCTACATTTCTTCATATGTTTTAGCTCCAGTCTCCTCCAAAGTCACGCAGAACAAAAGAATAGTTTTTGAAAAATAGCGTAAGCCACCTTGGCATCCTCTGTTTTGGTGGTCCCTGATGTTGCACTCATCTGGATTAAGAATTGTCCCGCATCCCTAACATCCCCCAGCTTCTGATTTTTGGAAGAGAGGGAGTTTCATCATCAGATGCCAAATCTGGCCCACACAGAGATGCTTTCGGCCACGTTGCTAAAATCATCTCAGCAGTCAAATTTAATCCGGATGCATCCCGTACCCTCCGAAGGATGATGTTGAACAAGGCAAACCTGATTATAGAAACTGGGATCCTAGGAAGAATTTGTGCTGATCTGGTATTTTGTTTATAGCCTGAATTGCTCATTTATTTATTTTCTCCTTACACGAGCAATGGGAATGCCTCATTATATTTACTTTATTGATTAGCCTTTCAACCGTATCATCAAACAGTAATATTAACTTGACTGCTTTTGTCCCGCAATTGCTGGCAGGGTTCAGATCTCTTGCTTAACCCTAAGCCTGTGCGAACCAAGCAGTAGTGCTTTGCTCACTTAGCATGTTCTGTCCAACAAATAAACCAGGTAACGGTTTAAAATTATAGTCTGGTTCACACCCACACACCAAATACAAACTGTTCAGTGCCATTTAGCCAAGTCTTGTTTGTTATGTGAATCCAGCCACCAGCCACCAGTCCTTCAAAGTAAATGAAAGAATCCAAAGTCATGCAGATGAAACTATGTTTTTATAGAACTATTGTAGCATTCTTGCAAGGCTGAATGCATTTCTCTCTTCTCCTCTCTTTCTTTTTCTATCTCTCTTTTTTCTTTCTCCTCTCTTTTCTTTCTCTCTCTCTTTCTCCTTCTTCTCCTTCTCTCTCTCTTTCTTTTCTCTTCTCTCTTTTTCCTCTCATCTTTTTCTGTTCCTCCTCTTTTGTCTCTCTTTCTTTTTTCTCTCTCTTTCCCTCCGCTCTTTTTTTTTTCTTTTTTTCCCTCCTCTTTTTTTTTTCTTTTTTCCTCTCTTCTCCTTTTTCTTCTCTCTCTTCTCTCTTCTTTTTTTCTTCCCCTCTCTCTTCTCTTTCTTTTTCTTTCTCTTCTCTCTCCTTTCTATTTTATTCTTACTTATCTTTCTCCCTCTCTCTTTTTTCTTTCTTTCTCTCTCCTCTCTCTCTCTATTTTCTCTTTCTTTCTGTCTCTTTTTCTTTCTTTTTTTCTTGTTTTTTTTTTTTCTCTCTCTCTTTCTCCTCTCTCTTTCTGTTTCTCCCACTCTCTCCCCCCGCTCTCTCTCGTATTTTCTCCTTCTTTCTCCCCCTCCTCTCTTCCATTGTCTGAAATAGCAATAGCATTTAGGCTTTACAGCACTCTCTGGGCAGATGTAGAAGCATTATTTGCATATTGACCCCAACAATCTGGGTCCTCATTTTATCAACAGGATAGAAAGCCGAGTCAACCTTGAGCTGGTCAGAATTGAACTCCAGGCTGTGGGCAGAGCTTGCTTGCAATACTATACTTTTAACTACTGCATCATCAGGGCTCATACATATTTTGGGGGGTTATAGTTTTGGCCCTGACTCAAATTTATTTATTTTTTAATCTGACTCTTTCCTTGAGAACTACTGTTTTTCAGTCCTTCAAGCTTTCCCCTCTGTCCCTAGGTTGGCAAAGTGATGTTCATAGCAAGACCTAATAGTACTAGATAGTTTGGGATCAATTATGCAAAAAAACAACAACTCCTAATCTTCTAAAATATCGGTAGCATTCACACAGCAGTGCATTCACACATGAAGAAACATGTCTGTCTATTTGTTCTGAACCCAAAGCCAGTCATTCCTAATTGGGAGAGTAAATGGACGTGTTAAAAGAGAGAAAAAGAGAGGAAGGATTATATGTTCACACTACATCATTTTTTACTTTTTAATTTCCTGTAAAGAAAATTTCTCCAGAACCTGCTGAATTTTACCCCTGTTGTGGATGCAATTCAAGGATTGGTAACACCTTTAGAGCCCTTCAGGGCATAAGTCCAGGTTACTTAAGGGAGCATCTCATCCCATTGGGATTGGCCCACCCCACCCGTGCTGGCAGAGGAGGCATACCGCGAGTCCCCTTAACCAGGGAGGTCTCCTGAGGTCCAGAGAGAAGAGCCTTCTCTTCCATTGCACTTTCCCTTTGAAACAGGGGTCTCTAACCTTGCCAACTTTAGGATTTGTGGACTTCAATTCCCAGAAAAGTTGGCTGGGGAATTCTGGCAGTTGAAGTCCACAAGTCTTAAAGTTGCCAAGGTTAGAGACCCCATCCTCTAGAGGTAGTCCTGGGAAAATTCTGGGAATAGAAGTCCACAAGTCTTAAAGTTGCCAAAATTGGAGACCCCTACTCTAGAACCTCTTGTCGTCCGCCCTTAAGTGAATCCATTCCACTCCACCTGACCTTCCATAAGAGGCCTAAAGATCTGACTCTACCAGTTGGTTTGGTGCTCCAATGGAGGTGTTTCACAAGGGTTGGTAGTTTGTAGTTTAACACCAGATCCCCCCCACCTCCTCTTCCTACCTTCCCCACTCATGCCCCTCATCCTACTACTGTCAGCGTTCCAAATATCATCCAAAATTAAATCAGAGTCCAAGGCAGAGCTTTCCTCAAACTTCCAATTTATAAGAGAGACATTTTGGCACATCTGTGGAAAACCCGAATCTGAAAGCTTCTGGGTTTTCCACCCAGTTGAAAGTTCATGATCTTGCCCCCCGTGACCCGACAAAAGCGTGCCGACAAAACCGCGTCGCTAAAACCACGACATCATCAACGCGCCGACAACAGCGCGTCGACAGAAGGGCGATTTAAGTTAAGGTAAGGTTAGGGTTAGGGTTAGCGTTATTTTTAGGGGTAGGGGTAGGGTTGCGTTACGTTTAGGGGTAGGGTTAGCGTTACATTTAGGGTTAGGGTTAGTGTTAGGGTTGGCATTAGGTT